>NC_134023.1:28033587-28333587 GCF_040712315.1 Castanea sativa
CTCTAGCAATGACAATCTACACTATCCAGCTGTACCTGATGCTGAATTCTAGCAGTAACATTCTGCTCTAGCTGCAGCTGATGCTGAATTCTAGCAAAAACAATCTGCACAATTTACCCCACCTACACTAGATGCTGACCTTCAGCTGTAACAATCTGAACCATCCAGCCGTACCAGATGCTAATCTTTAGTAGTAACAACCTACACTACCTAGATGCACCAGATGCTGATCTCCTGCAGTAAAAATCTGCACAATTTACCCCACCTGCACTAGATGTTGATCTCCAACAGTAACAGTCTAAACTATCCAGTTGTACCTAGCACTGAATTCCAGTAGTAACAATCTGCTCTATCTGCAACTGATGCTAAATTCCAGTAGTAACAATCTGCACAATTTACCCCACCTACACTAGATGCTAATCTGTAGCTATAACAGTCTGAACCATCCAGTCGTACCAGATGCTAATCTCTAGTAGTAACAACCTACACTACCTAGATGCACCAGATGCTGATCTCCAACACAAACCCCACATGCACCAAATGTTGATCTCTAGTAGTAACAGTCTGAACTATCCAACTGTACCTAATACTAAATTCCAACAGTAGCAGTCTATACCATAGCAGCAGTTGATGTTGAACTCCAGTAGTAGCAGTCTGCACTACAGAGCTGCATCTGATGCTAAACTCCAACCGTTGTAGTCTTAGTCTTAGTAATTTACACAAGTAACCTTTACAATTTGATCATGATCCAAAAGCTTAACAAGATATGGGGTCACCAATTGGAGATCCTCCATCTACCACCACATCCAGCCAAGTTGCTCAACGATTCATGCCTTAAGAAGTATGAAGCTCTTACCTTCACCCTTTATGATAGGAGGATAGGAGATGCCCTAGAACATGTCATCAAGTTCTCAAATTCTATGGGTCCTCATGCAAGGAACAAAGAACTTTATTTAAGGGAATTCTCGAAGTCTCTAACCAACCAAACATATACTTGATATGCAACACTTCAACCCAATTCCAATGCCAGGTAGGACAATATGATTGAAAGTTTCTGCTCAAATTTTTTTCCAAGAAAGAGAAAAAGATCAAAATTATCACTCTTCACAACACCAAGCAAACACCAAGCAAAAGCCTTCCAAAAGACTTCTTGACTACATCCATCGGCTTAAAGATACCACTCTTAGTTGTTATGATTAGTATGCAAGAGCACAAATCTTCATCAACAACATGCTACACGATAATGATGAATGCTTGGAAAATCTTGATATCCCTTAATTTGCTCTATTGCTCCAAAAAGCTCACAAGACAACTGCATCAGTAAAATCATTCACCATTGAAAAGGCCTGAACAAAGCACTCCTTAAGCCCTCATATCACCAGTAGTGAACTAATTATTGGAATCAAGTAAAAAAAAAAGACAATGAAAGTGAATACGTAAGTTATCTTACTACTCTATGCACCGAGGAGGAGATGAATGCAATTTCTAATAGATGAATAGCCTATGGGGTGCATAAGCCATACAAGCTTAACTAAGAGCCCACTCCTAAAGACAAGCAAGATCCATTACACTATCGCCTCCATCAATATGTGCATCACTGAATCTAAAAGAACTCAAAAATGTATTTCATAGAGAGGTTGCAACCGGAACCATTGACCTTAAACAAGGGTAAGAGGTCCAGCAGAACCCACTACCACAGCACAATGAAGGGAATGCCATGTCAGCGGTAGGTATTCATGTAGGGAATGATGTCCAATACCCCAATGATGCTACTAGCAGCTGCCTCCACTCTTCAACGAGTCCCAATTTTGTTGAAACAATGGAAGCTCAAAGAGAAGTCAAAGAGAGTAGTGCCAAAAGACTCAGTATCAATTACTGTCGAATCTGGTACACACTCCCTCACCGCTAGAGCTCATGCTGGCCAAACTTTCCTATTGATCATGCATGCTATTACTTACGCCAATATGAAGGGGTCCAAGAGTATACCCTTGGCAGCATATAGAGCTGGTTCTTGAGGTTGGTCCTATTATAGCACTTACAAGATTCCATGTGATTTATTCAACCATGGCCTATCATGTCTTGCTTGGACCGCCATGGCTCCACAAATTTATGCTCGTATCATCATTGACATGTAAAGGGGAGACTCAATGGTTAGCCCATATGCATCCCAACTAATCTCACTCTATTTGATCCATCTAAAGCTCATTACAATGAAATTAGCATCTATGACAAGCTTATCTATGTGAAAAAAAATTCTATCACAGGCCTCATTGGAACTCCATTGCCAAATTGAAGGGACATCAAGGATGATCCCAAAATAAGTTTGAAAATAACTTTTGATCCAAAAGAAAAAAATACAAAGAAGCATCCAACGTCAGATCACAACCACAATGTGAATAGATCCAGCTACCAAGATGGTAGCATAAACTGTTGCTTATGATGATATATGAGGCCTAACTACCTTAAATAGAAGGGTCCTAGACTGAATGAGGCCAGTACAATTCCAACTCACAGTTGTATCCAAAAAAGAGCACATCCAGCGGCGGAAAATTTATTATCCAGCAGTATGGCTGAACCATTTAAGGAACCTTCAGTAGTACCTAATCTATCTTCTCCATATGATACATTAACATTTTTACTTGGAAGTACAACATACTGCTCAGTTTAGATCCTTATTTGGAGATACATTCTCTCTGTATCAAACCATGGAGGGACTTATCATAGTATATCGACTCTCCACCGTTGTACTCATGCCATCATGCTGCTGGATTACCATCAGTTCACTAATATACAGCTGGAGCCATGAGCTTTCAAGATAATTTATTACATCACTATCTTTAAATTTATATTGAATATATGTTACTCTACTATGCTTACATCTCTCTGTATCAAACCATGGAGGGACTTATCATAGTATATCGACTCTCCACCGTTGTACTCATGCCATCATGCTGCTGGATTACCATCAGTTCACTGATATACAGCTGGAGCCATGAGCTTTCAAGATAATTTATTACATCACTATCTTTAAATTTATATTGAATATATGTTACTCTACTATGCTTACATCACTCAATACAAATTACTTTAATATTATATCACATACATCATTCAAGCAAAACTATCATGTTAAATATATATTACTTTATCTCGATCATTATTGCGATCATTAATCAAAATTATTATATAAAACATATTATTTAATTCATTCATCATCAAGATTCTTAGACACTAGGGTTTTTCTATTTTGTAGGCATAAAACTGATGAGAATTTTCTATCCGAATATAGGAGCTCAAATCATCCAAGAAATTCCATAACTCCTTGTTGCTGGAATCATCAATCTTATTCCAATCACTAAAAGAAAGTCTTTCAGCTAAACCAAACAAATTGGCGGTCATCCCTCAAAGAAGCTTTATCATCGCCATCAAAGTCATGGCAACCCCACACATATTCAAGGCCATGGCAACCCCATGCACCCTAAAGCCATGGTGACCTCATGCATCATATTACTAAGATCATCATATTCCCATCATTGGAACATTTAGAATCTTAAGCATCATCAATATCAATTATCTAACACTTGGGGGCTTTGATCCAAAAGACTCAATCAATTCGGCATCCCTAAATTCGGAGATATTTATCTTGAAAAAGAAGTCTAAAACGATAGCTATAATTGTCTAGCCACGGCGGAAGGCGAAAATCTCACGGAACCTATCAACGGCAAATGGCTGGAGCTATATCATACTTAATTCAATCATCATATTTTCTACAAACTACTTCAGAAATATAGAGTAAACATTGTCTTGGCTCAAAAACATGAATATCTTATGTTCATTTCAAAACTATGAATAATTTTAAAATATTTTTTTTAACATAGATATTTGTATTTCAAACTTACTTGCAATGACAAACCTTTTGCCACTTGAAATTTTCAAAAGAAAATATCATGATTCCAACAAGTTATTTTCACAAAATAAATTGTTTAACTTCCATGACTGTATTTGGCTTAAGTGTTGGGAAATTTAGACCCCGGTTGATAGAATTAACAAGTTTTAAACCCTAGTTGTTAATTAGATTTATTATGTATAAAACTTGTTAAAACAAATAAACATCAATATCATGTCAAAATCATATACAGTGGAAAAGTAAATAAAACAAGATATGATGACCTAGGAAAACCAATGAAATAAACTAGTTTCACAGTAAAAAAACTTGAGGGGAAACCTTCCGAAAAGCAATTCACTATAGTAAAGAGAAGTTTTAGATCCAGTACAAAACCTTTGTCCCTGGACTCTACAATCCCTGTAAATGAACTTACAATAGAAACCTTCTACTGCTTCAGAACCTCTGAACTCTTCAATATATGAATGTCACCCTTTTGATGCATGGATCCCAATACGTGACTCACTCACCAACTTGAGGAAGAAGAATGTTGGTTACAAAGTTCTTTACTTCGTCAACAATGAAGATCAAGAAGCACTTGGTTACAAAATTCTAAGGCGCAAAGACACAGTAGCTTCTTTTAGAGAGAAAATAAGGCATCGTTCACCTTTTGCATATGTTCTCCTTGTATTCTCTTATGTGACGACCTTCAAAATAAGCTCTATATATGTCTAGGGTTGGAAGAAAAGAAACCCTACACATACATGTCAGCATGGGCCGAAAATCAGATCTGAAAATTCTAATTTCGTAATTCTCAATAGATACAGCTGTTGAGCTAGCTATCGAGACCTCGATAGATAGCTATATGTCGAGCAGCTGTCGAGCTTTAATAAATCAGCACTTATTCACATATTTCTTGGACAGATTTGCATGGCTTCAATACTAGATTTGAACTCTTGTTCCATGAAGTATTAAACACATTCTAGATCTACCAAATTACAAGTAAAGCGTGTTTTGTCAAAGGATTAGTTAATTACATAAAATATGTCATTAACGTCAAGTGTATCAATTTTTCAATCTTCAAAACATATTTCATATTTCAAACCTTTACATATTCAAATTTGATAATAACCTCTATAGCTAGGTCTCTTCAAAATAAAATGGTCATGTGTTTACCAAGTGATTTCAAGAATAAATATTGCCTCCTTGACTATACATTGATTTTTGAGCCTATGAATAGTAATTTTCTAAAAAACAAGATATCTTGACAAAAGAAATTTATGGTTAAATAAAACACAATATAAACGGCTGAACAAGTTTCAAGTCATTATATAAAACATAGTCTGTATGGCTGGACTAACTTTCAAAACATTACATATAATACAACATTTACGGTTGTATAAGCTAACAAGATACTTTACATTACATTACATCACAAAAGAAAATTTTTGAAAAATACACACAAGAAAATATAAAGATCTACTCCAACAAAGCCATTGCCAAAGGTCTTCGCTGGAAGACAAACACAGCATGATCTCATCCCTTTGATCAAAGGACAAAGTTCAACCATCATTGATGCAATATTCTCCTCAGATCAACTATCTTCATCATCACAAACAGTACATGATTCACCAGCACAACAAATATGATATAACAACCTACAGCTGGAGCAATGGTCCTCTTATGGCAGCACCGATCTTGCATCCAGCCATGAAATCATGATGTCTCTTTACAATATCTCCAAATACCGTTGAAGATCAATCTTTTCAAGAGCAATGAAAAAAAAATTTCCATGCACCGCTATGAAGTAAGAGACCCTAGTCCAAGTATCCAGCGGTAAGAATAAAAGAGCAGTTGAACACTATCAAGCCATTAATGAACATCTTAAGATCACCACTCATGTCCGGAGATTTTTTTATTCTAAGGAACATCATGAATATCATGGTGGAATCACAGCTAGAGCTCTTCAAAAACAATCTCTCTAGCCACAACAGCATTAGCAAAGCCTTTGTCAATTGCCCGTATATCTTCAGCACCAAAACCTGAAGTGAAAATACATCAGCAGTAAATATACATGATGAGAAAGAGGAAAGGGGCAGAAAATTACCAAAGTCTGTATCCGTATCCTCAAATCCATCATCATACTTCTCTAACTGTGTATTGTTATTGTCACCAAGTTGCTGGAACCATTAGGGCAAAAAAATGCAAGGCCATGAATGAAGACAAGGAATAGAAGAAAAAAGAAAGAAAGGATGTAAGAAGATAAGGATTTCTTGAAGAAACCTCTTCCATAGGTTCATAAATCTTCATCCTACAGGCAATAGTCTTCCTCTAAATTGCTTCATCATGACAGTTAGACCTATGTAACCAATAGTTGGGTTAACAAAAGTATCAGTTGGATCTAAATAACCATCATCTAAGGGTCTAGATTTATCATGGCTAGAATTCTCACTAGATCAAACTCGGGGGCTTCCACCACAGTGTTATCCTCTTAATCCACTCATTTGGATATCTCCTCCATGAACCAAACAATTATTAAATTCAGCATCTCTAGATTCCAGCGGCGCATTAGATCATGGTATGCAATCTGACAGCGGAATAATATTACCTCACCAAAGATATTGGCTTTATGATGGAGTTAGTAAAATACTTTATTAGCAATCTCTCAACTTATTTAATCAAGATAGCAATTAATGAGCCCAGAAAGACACATAAATCAAATAAGGGTTGACAGAAGCTCCTACCGCTGGATACAAACACCAGTAATAGCTGGGACCCATGCAGCTTTGTGAACATCTCCTTAGGAGCACTAATTGGATTATCCACCTCAGTTACAATTGAAGCAATGGAAATAATAGCATCATAGATCATGCAATGGCCAAAAAAAAAGGCTCATATCACCTTGCCAACGACTTCAATTCCACCAACAACTAAATTCTCTTTATCAACTACAAATGCAAAAGAAAAACTCAATCAAGAAGAGTTGAATCAGAAAAGGAGGCTGAAAGAAGCTTAGAATAAGATAAAAGGTTTCTCTCAGTCTTAGAAAAGAGGAAGAAGCTCTCTCTTTCAAGCTCACCATCTCTTTTTCTCTCTTTCAACCCATGCAACACAAGCTTATGGACTCATTCAAACTCACATGTGTGACCAAAGGCAAGTTGATCACACATACTCAGGGGGCTAAATGTGAGGTACAATTTTTTCACTCATGCCACATGCCCCAATCCTATTTATTCACTTTTATTTATTCACCAAAAAATACTAAAATATCACCCATATATTATTTTGGGCCTCCAGGAATATTTCTCATCTCATTGACCCACAAATATTTTCTATCTCATTATCTATAATAGACCACTATTTTTCAAAAAAAAAACACTCAGCATGTGTGATACCCATGACTCGGGGTGCTAAACGTTGTTGATACCTATTTTCGCGACACATTCTTCTACAAGCCCGATTCAACCAAGCCCGACTTCCATATGGGCTCAATTCATATATTATATTATATTTTATTCTTTTAAGCATGGCCCAAGCTCATGCGACTTATTGGAGGAAATTGAGGAAGTGTGGTTTGGAGGGTATGGGTCGGTTCCTTTCGGACCTTTTGCATGAGCCCAGCCCATGTGTGCTACCAAGTGGGCAAGAAACACTGGTAGCACCTCAGGCTCATGGAGGAGGTTTTGTATCCAAAATTTCCACCCCAAAACATATTTTATGCTCTAGGTGACTGTGGCCTAAAGTTTCTACCCAAACCTTTTTTTTTTCCTTTAAACATAGTTAGCTCCCATTGGCCAACTCCATATGCTAGTCCTCACTTAGGTGAGCCTTCCAATGATCTGAAATTTCTGACCAAAGACAACCAATTAGAGAAAACCCACTTTATTTCCAAAATCATGCTAAAAGCATACCAAACTCTTCCCTAAACAAAAGCAACCCATGCCAAAACACCAAAATAGTATCATAGGGGATAAAAGCTTCTTCCACTACTCAAAAACCAGTCAAGAGCAACACCCCAAACTCTATATAAAACTCTCTCTTCAGCTCATAAAAAAAGGAACCACGTTCTACCTAAAGACCTGAAACTTCAGAGCAAAAACTCATTCATCCAGTCAACAGTCTCGCAATTCTGACTTAGGGGTGGAAATATGGGTACAGGGGAACCTTCCCTCTCTTCCTCACAACCTCTCTCAATTTCCTCTTCTCGATGACTGTCGGTCGAAGTTTCAGACTTGTTGAATCACGTTTTCCCCATAGAGCTGAAACTTGAGAGCAAAAACCCACTTATCCAGGAAACATTCTCACAATTCTAAACCTTAAGGGTGGGAATATGGGTACAGGAGAACCTTCCCTCTCTTCCTCACAACCTCTCTCATTTTCCTCTTCTCGATGACTGTGGGTTGAAATTTCAGACCTATTATGTTTTTATACTTTTTCTACACTTTTGTTTCTAGCATTTTGATTCTCTCTTGTCAAAGTACCATTAGCCTTTGTTTTCTATACATTGTGAATTTTAGGCTTGATTCTCCACAAATAAACACTTCTAAAGAACCCAAGGGGAGATTTGGGCCGTTTTCGCATTTTTGGCCCTTGTTGCAAAACGTCCCTGACAAATGTTAGGGTACATTTCTTTTTACACCTAATTTTATTTAAGTATCACCTATTTATTTTCAAGCACCATTAATAAGTTATTGGCTTTTCACAAATATTTTTTGCTCTATTATTATGTTAACCACAAATATTTCATATCTTATTATCTAAATTGGGTCGCCATCACAAAAAAGCACAAAAAACTCATATTTTATCCAATTTTGTTATCATTATTTAACTAAGCCCAAAATCGGCCCTACGAGCCCAATGCACACATTCCATTCTATTTAAAGTCCAAGAATACTTATGTTTGACAATATTTGAAAAGCTCATGATTCAAGTCCATTGCAAAAATTTATATATGATCGAAGCCCATGGTTTAAACTCATGGCAATTTAATCAATGGAATTCAAATCACATAAGCAAAGCCCATAATTCAACCTCATGGCAAATTATTTGTTAAAAGCCCAGTTCTCACTAGCAATATCAAAAAACCCAATTCTCATCGGTAATATTAAAAGCCCAATTCTCGTTAACAATATTTAAAGCCCAACACTCATTGGCAATATCAAAACTTAATTCTCATTGGCAATATTTAAAACTCAATTCTCATTGGCAACATCGAAAGCCCAATACTCATTAGCAATATCAAAGCCCAATTCTCAATGGTGATATCAAAGGCCCAATTTACGTTGGCACTATTAAAAGCCCAAGCTAACTACTTGGCACTATTTTATCAGAATCCCAAGGTTATTAATACCTGGCAAAATACTATATCATAAGTATTTCACTTAAAAATCCAATAATGAACAATACTTTAAGTTCTTAAACCTATTACTATAATATTACAAGCTTATGGAATTTATGGCAATTATCCATTCTCAACTCATGACAATCATCTTATAAAAGCCAATGGAAAGTTATGATTATTTATCTTAAATCCATGACATTTATTTGTTTGTACCATATTATAAACCCATGGAATTTATAAGAGAATCCATGGTCACTATTTATCTTATATCACTACATTAATAATATCTATTTCCAAAACTCATGATAATTATTCACCTTACAAGCATATTATGATTATCTTTAGAAAAACTTATGAGAATATCACATTATTCCATTATAGTGGTTGTAACCATATTTTATTTGAAACCCATGGATATTGCCTCTATTTAAAAACCCATGGTAAATATTATTCACAAGAAATATTTGAGGTTACTATTTAAAAGCCCTAAAGAAAATATCATTTACAAAATAATCCATGGCAAAAATTATGAGAAACTATACAAATTGATATTTAAAGCCCATAGAAATTAATACCCAAATCCTATCATAAATATTTATTAAAGCTAATGAATACATTTTGTTTTTTACTAACAACTAAAACCCATGTGGAATAAAAATCCACGGCAATAAATGGTAGTTTTGTCTACTTTGTAGGGCTCACATGAGAAAGCAAAAGGATAAACCCAAGTAGAAAGAACCACCAAGTCAGGGACCCACCAAGTCAGGGACCCACCAAAGTACTCAACCATCATCACCAAGCCCAACATGAAGTCTCAGCCATTGGAGGAAGCCATTGGATGAAGCCATGACCAAATCATCCAAACTTCAACAAACTAGTTTCTTTAGTACTAAAAATGTCTAAATATAATTCATGAACCAAGCCCATGAATTCCTAAATGGGAAATATAGGGAAATGTGGTTTGGAGGGCAGGAACTGTGGTTTGGAGGGCATAAAAAGATCTCCAGTGGAGCTCCCTAAAGTAGGCTAGCAACACCAAGATTCTACCTTAATAATTGCCTTAATCTCATTGGCTTAACACAACCTCAGAAATATTAGCATTTAATGCAATATTACCTAAATATTCACCCATGTGTGATATTTCCCAAAGAAACAAGGCAGCCCGAAAGCAAATCACACCATTTTTGGTCAAATCCTAGGTTAGAAGCTCTAAATTTCAGCTCTATCTGACATTGCCCAAAGAAGACAAACATTCAAAAAGGAGCTCACACTATTTTTGGCCAAATCTCATGATAAATATTCTGAAAATTCCCTTGCTGATCAGACCCAACGTTTTAGACTTTTGCTAATTGCTCCCTAAGCTTCACTATAAAAGGAAAGAACCATCTACTCATCAAGGGGGACAAAATCCTTTCAAAGTCTCCATCAATCTTGCTATTTTCAACCTTTAATTCAGAAATAAGTTCCTTTTTAGTTCATAAATGCCCATACCCGTCAACTCACAAACATTCCTTCTATTTTCTAACAAAACCTAGCACCATAAAGGTCTCATGATTAGCTACAATCAGTCCCTCACCACCATGGCCAAAAATAGCCAAGTTCTTTTACCATTTTATTCCCACATCACCATATATTTGCTCACCCACTCATATAAGAGTAGTTTCCATCACTTACCAAACATCCTTCCACATATTCCATCATATGGGCTGAAGAACCTTGGTTAAATATTTGCTACACTAAGTTAGGGGTCTTTTTGTCGCTTCATTCCATCCTATTTTTTTCCTTTTTTACTTGTAATTATAAAGGCTTTAATCCTTTTTTATTGCTATTATAATGAAATCCATAATGTCTTGGATACCATGGGAGTTTTCCCTTATGTTGACTTAATAATAATGAGAAAAATATATGATTTTTATTAATTAATCAGACGTTACCGCAGGAGGTTTGTTATATTCACTATTGGACCATTTTCCTCTTGTGTACTTGTTATAACGGGCCCCCTTTTATTATATTAACCGACTATGGAGGAAATGCATCATTTTTACTATGCAAATACATTTATTAATTTTCTAAACATCTACTGCTATATGTTTTTCTTATTTACCGCTAGACTATTATTTAAGCACTTATTGTGGTGGGTCATCCTTTGTGTTAAATTATCTTTGCAATGGGTTTTTTTTTAGGCCTTATTATAATCTTTGTTGGATGCAACCCTGACCTTGAGAAAAATGGGCTTTTCACTCTTCACGGGTAGCCTTTGGGCTATATTCTAAACCCAAAGTCAGGTCTCGGTCTTGGCTTCCCAAATATCATATTGGCAATGAATAAAAAATGCCCCCCACAATAGGTTACGACAAATTGTATGGGTGTTGCACTATGTCATATCATAAAGTTTGGAGTTGCTATAAATTAAGTGGCAGATAAGTGTATACTTGTTGAAATGCCACAGGTAATACTTATTTCACGGTGAGTAATATTGCTACCATGGATTCGCACCCTATAATGTACTCTAAGCTCTTTGTAGAGGGCTTCTAAATTTGCTACAGAATGAGCCTTAGCTCTCTAGTATGTGAGGCAACTAGATAAGTCTTTAGCTTTTTGTAGAAGGCTTTTCCGATTTGTTGCAGAATGAGATGACCCCTAGTATATGAGAATGAGTCCTTAGCTTTCCACATAAGGCTTTTGAGATTTACTGCAAAATGAGATTTAGCCCCCAGAGTGTGAGGCAACTGGATGGGCTTGATATCGCTTTCTCTTAGTGTTAATGCCATCGATAAAGCTTTTCAAGATGATAAGAGATCTTCTTTTGCCAAAATAGGAAATTTTCTAATGAGTTTCTTTGATAAGATTACCTCCACCCTGTGGTTCATGAATTCTTCAATAAGAAATTTTTGGTTGCCATATATCTACAAGCTACCGTATTATAGAAATTCTTTGTTGGTAGAGAATTTGGTAAAAAGCTACTTCCCAGGCATACTTGCTTCCTATGGAATTTTCTGCTACACATGATTGTGGTTATAGCTCTTTTGCATATTTTTTTCCAAAGACTCAAGATCATGGTTCCTTTGCAGGTTTGATTGAGTGTAGCCCCCATTGTGAACTTCTGTCAAGAACTTGCAATCATGGTTCCTTTGCTGGCTTTTAGCCAAGAACTCATGACCATGACCCACTTGTTGGCTTTCGCAACTAAGATCCATTATTCTTTAGGTTTCTTTTTTGCTTGCTTTGAGTATAGGCATATTTAGATGGAGCTTGCTACATTTCTTGTTTCATGGTTGGCTAGTAATAGCCAAGAGTCAGCGGCTTCCAATATAGAATTTTCTCATGACGTACAAACATCTTATTGGGACATTGTGTTTCTTTATTCCTATGGCAAAATGTCTTCGTAGCAGAATGCCTTCAATAAAAATTATGTAGTAGTTTTCTATAGCAATAAGCTGAGCAACTTTATTCACGGCAAAATGTGTGTCAGCAATTGAATCTAGTATTTCCCCTTTATACACAAGCCAAAAAAAGGAGCTTTAAGTCTGTCACTGTTGTAGAGGTCTTCTAGGATGAGACATGGGCATCAAGGAGCTTCATGACTTAAAGAGCGGTGGTGGAGTTGCATAGTTTGTAGTACAAGTGATCTCATACATTCTTTTTTAGAAATATCATAAAGATCATGATCATTGATTCCACTCTAGGCATAAATCCTCTGAGGTGCTTCAAAGAAAATTCCTTAACTCTTCATGGTTGTTGAATCAGTTTGCTAGATTCAATAATGGGAAAAGAGTAGTTTGCAAGCTACTTGTAGATTTAAGCTTCTTTATGGAGAGTAGACATGAGTTGAGAGATTGGACACATCACCATTTTGCTGCATGCCTTCGATGTAGTCTTTGGTTGAAAGTGAATGCTTCGATATCACTGAATTGATTACTTCTCTCTCCTCCTTTCTGATATATTTGCTAATGAAGTAGCAAGAGATTGATTCAGTAAAAGTGACCATGAAAGACTTTGTATACACCTCTCTTGCTTTGAGAACAAGTCTCAAATTTGTTGAATAAGATCTATACTTGGGTTTCTTGCCACAACAGAATCGTCCACTATCCTTTTACATATCTCCACACTGTTGGTGTTGATAGGCTAAGACTGTATTGACCCCTTTGGTAAATTAATCAATTAATTAGCCAAGTTAATTAATTAGATTCAATTACATGCAATAAGCGTGGTAGCACAAACAAATCACCAACTAAAGTGAATGCAGTGGAAAATAAGTTTGGCACAGGTGATTTGTTTAAGAATAGGGAAAACCACTTAGGCAAAACCCCACCGGGTTAATTTAAGATCATTACTCCTGAGAATCCACTATTATCAAAACAAGCGGTTACAAGTAAAGGAATCCTAGTGTCTTATACCAACCTACAGTTGAACCCTTACCCCAATACACAATTGGACTTGTAATGTAGTGACAATCTCTCCTTTCAATGCACGACTCCCAGTACGTGACTAACCAATCGATGGACAGATCCCAGTACATGACTTACTCATTTGCACGAATCCAAGTACGTGACTAACACACCAACTTGAGAAAGATGTTGGCTGCAAAGTTATTCAGTTCATTCAAACGATGAAGATCAAGAAGCTCCTTGGTTACAAAACCCTCGGCGCAAAGACGCAGTAGTTTCTTCAAAGAACATGATGAACTAGGTCAACTTTTGTCTCTGGTCACGCAATGCATGAAGGCATGCTCTGATTCCTTGTGTGATGGCCTTTAAAATAATCTTTATATATGTCTAGAGTTGTGAGAAAAGAAACCCAGCACAAATACACTTGGATATGCGAGAAAACAGATCTAGAAAATTGAATTTCGTAATTCTCGATAGATACTGTTTCTGTCGAGCAGCTGTCAAGAATAAGCATTAAACCTCGATAGATATCTATTTGTCGAGCTATCTGTTGAGCTTTAATGAACAACACTTCTTGACTTGATTCTTAGATTGATTTGCATGGCTTCAATACTAGACTTGAACTCTTTTTCCTTGAAGTACTAAACCCACTTAGATCTACCCAATTACAAGTCTAGTACATTTTGTCAAAGGATTAGCCAATTTACATAACATATGTTCTAACAATCTTCCCCTTTAGCAATCTGTGACAAAACCACAAGAAACAAATGAAGTATGATAGAAGTCATAAATCACTAAACTCATAATCACTTGTTAAATACAATAAAATCTAATCCTAACACAAACTCTTGAAAAACTTTGCAAGAAGAGAGAGTTCATGGCATGATAGATTTTGACAACCTGTCTTTCTAAAAAATTTTAAACAAAACTCATAAAGGCATCTTAGTGTGAAAAAAAAAAGATTGCATACATAAAGAAACATGTATAAAGAGAGAAAAGAAACAACACATAGAGAGATAGGTGAAAAAGAAACATACACTATATATATATATATATATATATATATACACACATATATATCAAGAATAGTACAATGTATGTCAAATGAAAGGTCACAAGACCAGTATACATTAGGTAAAAGTAAAAGAAAGAAAAGAAAATACATAATAACCTCACTACATTCCTCATAAAAGGAAAAACTCCCCCTAACAAGAAAAACCTATGCTAGCAGTCCCCCTAAATACATGAATACTCTCATCCCAAAACTACTCCCCATTTTTGTCACAAATGACAAAGGGTAAGTCACCACTGAAAGGTTATCTCATCATCACCGGAAGAGCTAGCATTCTCATCCTCATCATCATCACCAGTACCATTATCAGCATCCTCATTCACTGAAGCTTTGGGTGAAGAAGAGGGAGAAGCAATGAAGCCACCCATCTGAGCATGTCATTGAGCGATACGGCCAACATGGGTGTTCACCTAATACAACTCATCACTAAGAGTGTCAATGCGAGCATCCATGCACTCAAGCTACGCCCTGATGGCCTCAAGAGTCACACCAGTCACTAAAGAAGAAGAAGCAGAAGTGGATGGAACGGAAAGGGCTGGAGGAGTCATCATCTCGGTCTGTGGCCGCTTCGGTCGAAGCTGGGCCTTGCTCTGTCGAACAGACGTTGCGCTAATGGCTCCCATGATAGGATAGAAGGGAAAGTCAGGAAGAGGGATAGAAAAATGGAGAAGAATTTGCGTGATAGCCAAAGGAAAAATGAGTTTATCACAGGTCGCCGTCTCTCTATAGACATCGATGAGAGAAAGAATGAAGTGAGAAGGAAAGTCTATAGAGAGGTCCTCAAGGAGGGATAGCAAAAACCAAGCACGAGGCTCTGTAATGGAGTTATAGTGAGACAATGGATAAAGAACAAATGTCATCACCATATTTAGGAATCGCAGACCTTTTGCAAAGTTCGAGCATGGGGTGTTTTGGCGCTCACCCCATATGGAAGGTCTCTCACAAAAGTGAGATATGAGCTCATCTTTGGACACAACCCTCAGACGCTAATGAGCAGGGTAGTCAAGATGTGCTACCCACGAAACATGTAGTATCTTGGAAACAAGCTCCGGAGTGACTACGATACATGTACCTCTAATATGCGTAGCAAACTAAGGTATAGAGGTATCAATACCATGCATATTGGAGTAAAACTCCTGTATGATCATGATAGGACAACTCAAGGGTATCTCACAGAGAGATTCCCATTCCCGACTGTGAATGACAATGGGTAGAGCAGTATCGAAAAAATCCAATAGAACCACATGGCGCTCAGGATGAATGCCACATTTAGCAAAGTTCTCCAAGAAGTCCTTATGGGCGTTCTCATCACGGAACCGAATGTGAGAAGGAGTAGAATCAGAAAAAGATGTCCCAAAACGAAGAGGGTTCCGAGACGAAGCGGATTTGCGCTTGGGTGCCATGCGCAGTCTATCCAAAGAGAGAGAGAGGGAGAAGAAAAAGAAAAAGAAACACAATCACAACAGGGTACCAACAAGAGAGAAGAGAGGGTACGTATGCATGAACATGTGACGTGCTAAAAGAAATTAAATCATGGGTTCAACCCAATCCAAACCTTATAGCACACAATTTTCAACATTTATGCACACATCTAAAAGCATGAAACATTGTGAAAATGCAAATGGAATGCAATGCATGATCATATAGCATCAAATAAGCAACACCCAACCCAAAGGATTAAACTGGGTACTTTAGGATTAAGATGTAGCAATCTTCAAAGTGGCAGTCTACATTCATGACTTTGTATTACTACAAATATTTTATGAAGGGGTTGCATGTATAATAAAGTCTTGAGATATAATTTATTAGTAAGGTCTAGAGTGCAATTATATTTATATAGTGGTATTAATATAATTAATGGTAACTTTGAACTTGTCAAGAGTTGACAAATAAGCCCAAGGCCCATTGGAGTTAGAGTCTTATTTGTTCCCTTTTGGTCCCACTCCAAGCCACATACTAAAGCCCAATTAGAATGGCCTAAAAGGCCAGCCCAATTAGATAATCAGCTAATTATAAAGAGAGAAATACACAGTATTTTGTAAGACACTTTTGTGTGGAATGAAAGTGTGCGTATGTAAGTGAAAGCCACTTTCTTATTCTCCCTTGGAAACTGATTAAGAGACCACACTTCTTGGGTATTAAGTGGAATTGGAGTGAAGATTAAAAGTGTTCCCAAGTACTTCTAATCTTTGGCTTTTGAATTTTACCACACCAAGGTACACTCTCTTGTTCTTGAATTCTGAAATTTGCATAGTACATGTTATTAAATATGAATGAAGTAACTCCGTTCATATTCCGCTGTGTCTATTTGTATGAGATACAAATCTGTTATTTCATGTTATTTCCAACAGGTCTTATACCCAATCTTCTTCTCCTTTGTTCTACACTTTGGATTTGGGGTTTAGGGGTGTGGATGTAGCTTTTTAACTATTATCCACACCCCTAACCCTTTAAATCTTTTTCTTACATTTATTTTGCTCTTTTTGCCTTAATAACATGATTTATTACTTTTCTTAGCATGATTCTTGCTTTATCTTGCTTCTAACATGTTCTTAGCTTAGATCCATGTTCTTCTAGGCTTGTTGGCATGTTATTTGTCTCGATCTACGTGCTTTATGCTTTATGCCATGTGTTTATGCCTATATTTATCTTTCTCATGTGTTGTTTGACTAGATCCACATGTTTCTATGCTTGTCCACATGTCTATTTGTCTTTCCTACATGCCCTATGCTTTATGCCATGTTTTCCCATGTTTTGTAGCCCTTTTCATTCTATGTTGATGTTAGAATTACGTGCTCACATGCTTGTATGATATTATTTGATATGTCTTGCTTAGGTCTATGTGTTTATACACGTGTTTCCATGCTACGTGGTTAGATCCTTGTCTTCACATGCTTGTATGCTTGGATTCATGTTCTTCCATGTTTATATTCTAGATCTACATGTTTACATGCATGTTTCTATACCTATATGTCTAGATCTATGTTTTCACATGCCTACGTGCATAAATCTATGTTCTCTACATGCTTTATGCCATCTTCCATGTGCTTGTGTGCTTCATTCCATGTTTGTGTGCCTAGACCTAGGCCTTGTTTGTCATGTCATGTGCTATTGTAGCCCTTTTGTCACTTTTGTCTCTCTTTCTTGTGTTTTGGCCGTTCGGTAGGATTTAGACCTTGACCCCTTATGGTCTTGGTCATCATCCGCACACCTCGACATATATCAAAGGGTTTGGATCACCCCATTTGCATGTCTATGCTTGGTTACTTCTATGCTCTATCTTCCATGTTAGTCTCTCTAGTTCTAGGGTTTGCCACGTTTGACACCCTTAGCGGGTTTGTGGTTGTGTGGTTACATATGACGCCCTTGAGGCCTAGTTTGGGTGTAATCACTTGGGATACATCTCTGAATGCCGAGTTGCTCCGTATGTACCCATCCCTTTTTCTGCTCCCACCCATTAGCTTTCTATGCATCTTTACACGCTTGCTTACATGTCCATGCATGAGTCTTTCTTGCTAGTGTGTCGTCCTTGCTTCAACACAATGAAGTTATGGACATTCAATCCAAACCTACATTTGTCCCTCGCGGACACCACCTTCTATTTGCTTTCTTGCTTGTTTGCTTGTTTTCTTGTTTCTTTGCTTGCCATGTTTATCATGCTTATTTGCTTTATGCCCCTTTCATATATCTCTGCATCTTTTCCTTTCATTGCTTGTTTGTTGGTTTCTTGTCTTTGCCTTTGCATGTACACACATGGAGCGAGGACACATGGGGCTAAGGCACGGTCTCCTAGGCGGAAGCAAAAAGGGCGCGGATGCAAGCATGTAAATATGAGCCGAGCTGCTATGTTTAGTAGGTTAAGGGGTCTAGCCTCTCCCATTTGGTTATGTACTCTTTTAAACCCCCTTCCTTCCTCCCTCATTTCTCTCTTAGATAGGTTGTATTAGGTATATCATGTCGTGTACCATTCGTCCTCATCTCTAGAGTTTGGCGACCCCCATTTACTTTCCTGCACCTATATTTTGGGCTATGCTCTAGAGATGTAGGCATTTACTTTCCTGCTCTGTGTGCTTACATTGTGCATGATGTGTATACCTGCTCCCCCCTTTCGATGTGATTGTCACAGTCCGTGTCACCTAAGGCAAAGCGATGCCTAATTTTCGCTGCGAAAGTAAGGTGACATGTCACCGTATTTTTGCCGTGGAAATCTGGTACTTTGCCTGGATGCCTTAGGAAAGCATAGATTGAGACCACATCCTTTCAAAAGCAAAACCTCAAAGCCCCCATGCATGCAAAGCCCCAAAAGCCAATGCCAAAATTGTGTTTTTACTGCCAATCTCTGAAAATTAAGGTTTTATCAAAACAAATGACTATCCTTGGACAGGCGTTGTGGGGTGCCTAATACCTTCCCCACACGTAACCAAACTTCCGGACTCAAGAATCAAGATTTTTTGTCATCCATATTAGATTAAGAAAAATGTCATTTTTCTTAGCCTAGGATTGGTAATAAAATCAACTAAAATAGGTGACCAATCACACCTTAGAAAAACCCAATGATTGGTGGCAACTTCACTCACCTTTGGTAATCCCTTAAAATTTGGCCAAGATTCCCGCCATACTACCAAAGGTAGACACCTGCCCTCCTCCATCGAGAGAGAGAGAGAGCACCCGAAGCTCCGCGCGAACCACGCACCATCATTTCGAGAGGAGCTTCCAACGGGCCCTGCGTGCGGGTGGTCGAACGAATGCCCAACAATGGTTATCCGTCTCGAGGCCGGGCGTCGACAGGCCTTAGGGCCTTGCTTTTTATAGGCCTTTCTTTCTCATGAGCTTTTGAGTGCGAATTTGTAAAATCGAACATCAACAATATTTAAAATAAATAAAAATTGATTTTTTTTTTTTGTTGAATTTTCTTTTACATAGCACAGTGCTCTTGCATGGATTAACATTCTCATTAATGCAACCAAAAAAAAAAAATCGTCTCTGCCCTATTAACTGAAGTGCACATGAGACAATTACACAACTTTTACGTCACTAATCTATCACTCGCATGTATAATTGTAGTAAGCACAGATAGCTTTATTTAGATGATGACCATCAAATCTACCATTGTAGATATGATCGAATCATTAATTTATTAGTGATAATGTTATTCGAAGTACCCGCTGGATGATGATGATGATGATGATGATGATGATGATGTACTCAAAAACTAGATAAAAAATTTCTAAAAAATTTATTGGTACGTATTCTTGGACTGCAAGTTTATTAATTCTAATTCCGACCAAACTAAAGAATTTCCGATAAATGCTAACTCAGTCAGATAATCACTACATAATTCTATTTATTTTTTTACCGTAAAAGGCATAAGATAGGGTTATTGTATATGGTAACTAGTATTTGGGATATGGAATTGGTATTTTCCCATTTGGTACTAGGTATAACTAAAATAGTTGACTAAGAAAAAATTTATAAAAAAAAACTAAAGTGGTTTATTTTTTTTAGTGTTTTAATGGTAACTTGTTATTTATATTCATGAATAACAAAACTTAAATATAGTACTTTAGTTGCCACTTTTAAAATTTTTCTTTTAAAATTTAGTATTTAACTAAAAAATATACATTTTTATTCTATATAGCAAAATTTTAGAAGAAGAATTTAAAAAATAGCGCTGAAGTCAAGTATTCTATCTTTTTAATGTTTCTATAATATTAATTAACAAAAATATTTTTAATGAAATAAATACTAGAAGTCAAATTTATTTATGGACGATTTGAAATGGAAACAAAAATGAAAGAAGGTCACGTGAACAGAATGAAAAACAGTGACAGAAACAAATGACCAATGAGAGGTCTTTTCGTTTCCTACCTACCTCATCAACGAATGTCTTGCTCTTGCTCTTTCTCTTGCTCTTGCTTCAGCCTCAAGTCACTACTCTGTGTTGCCCAACTCATTTAAAACCGTGGTCCCCGTAAAATGCTAAAATATTCTATCCTTTTTCAGCTTCTAAATTATCACTCTTCACTAATTAAAATTTTTAAATTGTTTTTTAAAAAATACACATAATTTTTCAAAGGTAAATAATTCAAATGGTAGGGCTGTGTTTAGCTCCAAATTAAAAATTCAACTTGTTCTACTATTTAGTTTATTTTTGATATTGTTCATGGCATCACTGCACATTTTAGTATTATTCATGAGTTTCACTGTACTATTTCAGCTAACTTTTACTTTTATCTATAGTACTTTCAGCAAAAAAATTTCAGTTTTAATAAAATAAGCAAATCCTAAACAAACTCTTAATTATACTAATTAGTGTAGTATCAAATAAAAAAATGAATTTTCTTTTTACTGACAAAAAAAAATTAGTTCTCATACAACAAAAACAAAATATTCTACGTACAATTGGTCTAACAACATTTTATTAGATTTTTTTTTATTTTGACTTCTTTTATTTCCTTTTTATTATCAGTTTCATTCTAGAGCAACATTATTACAATAAATTTTTTATCTATAGTATTTTCAGTAAAAAGTTTTCAATTTCAACAAAATAAGCGGATCTCAAACAGACCCTTAGTTATACTAATTAGTATAATATCAAATAAAAAATGATTTTTTTTTTACTGATAAAAAAAAAAAGTAGTTCTCAGAAAACAAAAACAAAATATTCTAAGTACACTTGGTTTAACAACATTTTTATTAGATTTTTTTTTTTTTTGGGTATTTTGACTTCTTTTATTTCCTTTTTGTTATCAGATTCATTCTAGAGCATCATTATTACAATAAATTTTATGTGTTTATTTTTTAAATTAAAATAAAATAGAAATTAAAACTTTTATTTATTATAATATAGATGCACCAGTTACTACATCAGTTTATACTTTAAAACAAAAAATTGTATTTTCAAAAAAGTATATTACGTTTTATTATTTTTCGACCAATGAAATTAATACAAATCTAGGGGACAGCACATTTTCTACTTAAGCAATTTAGAAGGAATTGTGATCATTTGTTTTCTTCCTTTGATAATGCTAGACAATGATTGTTTAAATTGCAAATAAAATAATATATGAAGTGAGGTCAATGTATCTAAGATATATAAAGTTATATACCATCATTAAATTAATTGAAAAGTTTTTACCTTTAACCAAGAAAAAAAAAACCCTTTTCACTAAAAAAAATTTAAAATTATATTATTAACACTTAAAAGGATACGAAAGAGTTTATTTTTCTTATTTGCAAATCCTCATCTTGTGGGTTCCATGAGCTGGATTCCTTATCTTTGAGTTTATATCTAAAATTATGAAAACAAGTGTATTATTTAGAACTCGTTTGGTAGAAGTATTTAAGTATTGTTATTTAATTTTTAGTACTGCAAAAATACTTGTTTAAGTGTTATAAAATACATGTTATAAGTAGTATTGTTGTTTAAATACTGAAAACTGTTATTTAAAAGCAAAAACCAAAACAACTCCTTAGTGTTTGTTCTTTGGCTATCAATGCCAAGTTGAAATTTATAAATAGTGAATCAATTATATTTTTGTCTAAAAATCCACATTAAAGAAATCTGAAATTCAAATAATTTCTTAAAATAATCCAAAAATTTTGGAATAAAAAATGTTTTTTTAAAAAGAAAGGAATAAAAAAGGTTAGATGCTTGGTTGGCAAGGGAAAAAAAAAAAGCTGACGCTTAGATATAAGCAATTAATTAATTTTTTTTTTAAATTGGTGTGGCGATAATCAATGCTAATTAGTACTAATTTAGTATAACGCAAATCCAATTTAATTTAAAATAATGGAGTTTTAAACAACAGTCAAAGTTAACCACTGACACGTCTGTCACCATATGATATCAAATCACCATTCACAAACAGAAGTGGTCCCCTCTCACGTGACCCGTATCTCAGAGGCAAAAAATTGTTTTGCCTGTGAAATTCAGTTTGTCACCATATTTAAAAAAAAAAAAAAATCAAATTGTCACACAAAGTTGTTTCTTGGGGAGCAAGGTCAATCGAAGGGCCACACTGTTTTCTATTCCACGTGGCCGAATCACAACGCTACATTCAAAATGCGGCGAGTCGTCACTCGACATTGGAATCTCCGCCTATTTATTATTTATTTGGATTTGAACGACAAAAAAAAAAGTGTAAAAGTTCAAAATTCTGTAGTTTTAAATACTCCTATAAATACTAGTCTTTTTTTCAAAAAATAATAAATATTACTCGTCAAACTGACTACAAATTATTTTTGCTTTGTTTTATAATAACATTATTTGATGGTCATGTTAACCAGGGGTAAGGACAATTATTAATAAGAATCGGTTAATGAATGCCTTTAAGATATATAATAATTATTAATTTTATGAAAAATTAAAAAAAGTGTCAAAAAATAAGTCAGTCACTCTCTCCCTTTTTCATAAAAAACTTCTTAGAATAATTTACTAATGTAATGTTAATATACTTTTTTTAATAAATCATTTATAAAAAGTTTTGACATCACTTTCGTGAAAAATATAAAAAGTGCTAAAAAAATTAAGGGTGTTTGATAGCGTAGTTTGAGATGAGATTTTTGTAATTTTTTAAAATACATGTAGATGAAAAAGTGTGTGAAAAAGTGTGTAATGTTATTTAAAATATAAAAATGTGAGTTTGAACTTAGAAACCAAACAGACCCTAAATCTCTTAAAAATTTTCTAAACATATTTTTTAATCAATACCCTTAAAGTATCTCTGAACAAAATGTGAAATTGAGTGTATTCTTACTTAAATGATGTTTCTTATATTTTTCTTTTAAAATTTTGCTACGTAGATTTTATATCATTGGATGGAATTGTATTTTTTAGTTAAATAACGATATGGCACTTAAGTAACCGTACCTATTTTGTTTTTTCAATATATATAAAAGTGATTTTAATTTTTAAATTAAAATTTAAAACCAAAACATAAAAAAAAAAATGTATATATATATATATAAACAAAAAAAGTAGAGTAATTAGGATTCTGCTATAAAACAGGGATTCTTTAGCCTTTTGAGTTTTGACTCATCTCTTTCTCTGCAACTCCAAACTTCTTCTCCACCTTCACAAACCTCAGATTGGGTAATCCTTGTCTGGAAAAACAAAAACCTCTTTCTGTTTCACATCTTAGAATGCAAAAGACTGTCAAAAACACACATCCAATCTCTTCTTCAATTCAACCATGAATGATTCTGTGAAGTACACAGAACACAGGAAAATCACTAATAAGCTGGTGAAATCTTTGGGCACACAGTTTCCTGTACCCAATGCCGAGAAACCCAAAATCGTTCGGATCTCAGTCACAGACGCTGACGCCACAGACTCTTCGGGCAGTGAAGACGAAAAGGAAGCATCAATTCATCGACACAGACACAGAGTGAAGAGACTGGTTAACGAGATCAGAATCGAAGATTTCTCGCATTATGTTTCAAGCAGAGCTGAGCCCAAAACAAAACAAGCCTCCTCGGCTGTGAAGAGGTTTCGAGGCGTTCGGCTAAGGCCATGGGGGAGATGGGCAGCAGAGATCAGAGACCCACATCAAAAAGTTCGAATTTGGTTGGGTACATACGATACGGCTGAAGAGGCTGCCTTGGTTTATGACAAAGCTGCTATTCGAATCAAAGGCCCAGACGCACACACCAATTTTCTCAAACCTCCGGCTCCAGAACAGGTGGTTGTGTCTGGTGATTATGATTCTGGGCAAGAGAGCAATCAAATAATGAGTGTCTCTCCGGTAAGTAGTAGTAGTTGTTGTAAAACCCAACAAAAACCAGATATTGATGTTGGGAATTGTTATGATTGTGATAATTCTGGGAAAGACTCACAGTCTCATTCTCATAGTGTTTATTCTCCAACCTCTGTTCTCAGATTTCAACCTGTTGAACTTGGGACAGAGGCAGAGAGTGATTGGAAACCAGTAGCTGAAGAAATGGATTTTCGGTGTTTTAATGATTACTGTTTCGATTCTCAAACTCTGCAAGCACCACCACCACCGATGTTTTTGGATGATGATATGAGGGTACAGGAGACATATATTAAAGAAGAAGATTTTTGTGATATTTCTGTTGATGTTTTAGATGCTGATTTTGGGTCTTGTAAATGGGATGTGGAAGATTACTTTCAAGATCCTTGCTAAGTTAAAAAGAGCAGAGCATTGTTTGTGGGTTTGTGTGCTTGTGCTTGTTAGTAGTAAATTAAATGGTGCAAAACCAAGTTTTGTTGAGTGCTTAAATTATATAAAACGGTGGTAAATTTTATTAGTGTGGCCTTTCTTTTCTTTTTTTTGCTTCATTTTGTGGCTTTGTGCAAACTCCATAAACCAAAAATTGTGAGTACTATGCAAATATGCAATCAATGGAAATGGAAATGGAAATGGGCAATGGCCTTTTGTGTCTTTTTCTGCTTTTATTTTCTGTATGACTCAACTTGTTTGAGTTGATGAGATATTTTTCCGATGTGGGATACAGTGGCTCGGGGCTCAAAAGGAAGCCCACTTGTTAAAAAAGTAGTTTCAATTGCATGTTCAATGGTTGGGCAGCTTAGGCACTTGAGAACCATACGCTCTTTCTGCGTTTTGTTAGCCACTCTTTTAGAGGTCAGACGTCCATATCCAAACCATGTTCCTAATACCATGTTGGAGTATGATTTTTTTTTTTTTTTAAATCGTTTCCGCCAATTTACCAACTACTAAAAGACAAAGATTTATTCATGTACGGAGACCCATAAGCAAGCATGGCTCCCTTTCTTTAATATATATATATATATATATAACAATGAAGGAAACTTGATTCACAAGCATTTCGAAGATAACACGATTAATGTGGGTTATTGCATTATCGCTTCCTCGCAACAACTTCAAGAGCCAATAACATAAACAAAAACAAAAAACCGATTGGGATTGAGTCATTCACTGATTACAATTACACTATAAATTATATAAGTTTTGTTGGTGAAAACCTAACACTTGGGACATTGTGATTTATTATGTTTTTAGCTAACTTATTTGTATTATGCATTTTTTGTCTCACTTTATATAAATAAGTTGGAACCAAATAAATTGGTCAAATACACACTTAAATGCGCTTGGCCTCACTGAAAAATAAAAAAGTTTGCCTATGCTTTGAAATGTTTCAAAGCTGAAAGACAATGTTGTTAGAGAAATTATTATTTGTTCATTTGGGAATTCTGTAGGGCTATTTGGTAATGTTATTCTAGTAACGTTGTTTGTATTTTTTGAAAATATGTGTGGTTGAAAAAATGTGTAAAAATACGTATAATATTATTTAAAAACTGAAAAGTGTTGCTTAAACTACCGTACCAAACGGTCATGTAGTTTTCGGTAACTTATTTGTATAGGGTTTATTAAAAGATATAATTTTTGATGATTTTTATATTTCAATTTGTCACAAAAAGTTAAAAGTTGGCATGTTTTCAAAGAAATTAGGACCCGTTTGGTAGAGGAGTTTAAGTAACGTTATTTGTAGTTTTTTGAAATACATGTGGATAAAAAAATATGTGAAAATGTGTATAATGTTGTTTAAAAACTGAAAATGTGAGTTCTAACTACTCTACTAAACAGACCTTAGTTTTGTTATTTTTATAAAAATAAAAAATAAAGTAAACAAAAAAACATAGAGAAAAGGGTAAAAAAAACTAAAAGCTAAAAAATTTCAACCAAATGGACACTATGTATGAGTTGGATAGGGTCCATACAAAGTGAGAGAGGTACTCCATAACAAATATTGAGATACATGACATACCAACTTGTTAGAGTATTGTCAATATTTTTTCTGTGGATGAAAATAGTTATAAATAGAATAAATTACAAAATATTCTTCTAAAGTTTGTAATTACCTGAATTATATACTCCAAAGTCTCACCAACTTGATGAGATGAGAGGGCAAAAACATCACTCAATCGGCGGTGTCATGGTACCTACCACCAAGTTGAAGTCTTGAAAGTTGGAAAAAATGAAATCCATAAATAAAAGGCAAGAACCACAGGATGAAAGCAAGCAAAACCCACGTCACAGCATGGATTTTGTGTACTACAAATGAAACATGGTGGGCTCCACAGATATCAAGTCAAATTGACCCATTTAGATAGATAGTATCTGACGAGGCCCAATTGCAGGCTGTCTGGTGAGGTGATGCAGCTTGCTCTCTTTGTCCCTCTGCTCTTCCCCAGACTCTAGAAACAATAAAAATAAATAAATATACTGACAAAGAGTCTTTTTCTTTTACATAAAATTTAATAATAATAAAATAAAATAAAAAACTCTTGGAAAAGGGAGGGTGATATATGCAATGCAATGCAATTAATAGAGACTAGGCCCATGGCTTTTCTTTTTTTAAGAAATTCCAAGACAGAGACACTGCCAGCTTTGCTTTTCAGGTGAAAATCCCGGCGTGCTTCCTGAATCTCCGTCCACTGATATGAATGTCTTTTCCTCTCTGGTCAAATTTTACTACAAAAAGTGTTTTAGCTAAATTTATTAGCAATTGCAGGTCTCAATTATTGGTACATGTATCTGTATCTGTATCTGTATCTGTATCTGTATGTATCTCTCTCTCAGTCTCTATGACTCTATGTCCTCCTGTAAGAGTAAGAATGTGGAAAAAGAGGTTTTCACATCAGACCCACTTGCATGCCTGTCCATTGTTCAAAATCAAATCAAACATCAAACCCCACCTCAATCTTCAAAGTTCAAAGCCAGTTAAAATATATATATAAAATAAAAATTAAAAAAATATGAACCTACAACCCCATTCATGAAAGTGCAGCATCAACCACTAACGGAGTTCAATTGAAAAAGACAGTTTAGATCTTTGTCTTCTTTGATGTTTACATTTTTTAAGACAATGACAAAATAATAACTTCTAACATGAGAGGTCATGTTTCTGTTTCGTCTACACCAGCGGTTTATATATAGTCATTTGAAAATGGATCACTTAATTTTAACTCATGTCTATTTTAAAATGCATTTGAAAGTGAAATCCAATGTGACTTTGAGTTTTCACACTCTGTGCTGTATGTTTTCTCAAGGAAATTTGCTTTACATGATTGTGGTTATAAGTGAAAGTGGAAACTGCTCTCTTAAGTTAAAAGTGAAAACAACTTATTTTTATTGTTGGTGACATGACTGTCATTTCTTCTTCAATGTTATTTGCTGGATTTGAAAATTACAGCTCAAATTCAAACTCTATAAGCACATTCAATTTTTAGGAGTCAACTATTTGCAATCAAACTTTATCATACGATTTTAATTATATTATGTTTTGGAACCAATCATTTGTTCAAAATATCAAAGATAATGCAATTCATAATTGTTGGCTAGTTCGTTTCAGTCTCATTTAGTCGAATTATGGATGTTAAAACAGATATTTAGTTATGACTTTTATCTTTATCTTCATTTAAAAAAAATTATGAGGTAAAAAAAAGTTGTAGTATGATAAAATTTCAACTTATAACATTTGTTTCATAATAATTGCTCATTAATAACAGGTCTAACCATCTAAGACACTAATTTATTTTTGGTATAGATAAAAATTAAATCTCAAATTTTTTATTCCACAACAAACTAACTAGAAACTCTTAATTAAACCTTAATATGAAAATTGTAAATAAAGGAGTAAGACACACAACCCAACGATTAAATAATTTAACCACCCTTGCCATATACCATAACCATAGGATGTAAGAGTTACTATTTAGCAATTTACCAACTTTAAATATCGCTATAATCCTCCATAACTAATTCTATACTCTTAATTTCCTCAAAAAAAAAAAATCTCCTTAATATATATATATATATATATATATATATATATATATATATATTAATAACCAAAGTTCAGAGAAAATTCAATTAGATTTTAATTGAATTTTCAATTTTATGTCACGTGTTCCATTTAATTTTCAATTTTGTTCCTAATGAATTATTTAGTGCAAAAATCAAAGAGTTCAAATATAATTAGATTCTAAATTAGATTTTAGTTAGAGTCCAATTTTTTGTCGTATGTCCATTTATTTAAAAATAAATAAAAAATTTGGCAAGTCAATTATTAGGTGCAAAAACTAAAGAGTCAAAGTCCAATTAAATTATAAATTATATATATATAATGAAAAATCATTACATATTTTAGAAATGTATGGTTTAAAAAAAATCTAAGCTAATAGATGAATAATTTGAACATCTTTTTGAAAAAAAATGTATAATTTAAATTGTAATTATTTCTAATTGTACCCATGCTACATATTACTGTAGATACTCCCATCCCAAGTCAATATAATCAAATTGCTGGAGGCTTATCAATGTTTCTATAAAATCCTATTGAACCTAATCAAAAGTCTACACCAACGGATCATCATATCAGTTATCAAATTCAAAGTTGCGATAAGAATTTATATCAACGCCACCTTACGAAGCCGCTATCTAGGATCAAAACTTGAGGCTAAGGGAGTGTTTGGATTTCATGTTTCCATAACTCATAACTCTATAACTCAAAAATTATGGAACCCATGACTGAGAAGCTTGTTTGGATTTTGTTTCCAGTTATTGTTTCCATCACTCAAAAATGTGTTTTCAGTTTCCAAAACTCAGTTTTCAATGGCATTTTCGGAATTAAACACACACTAGGGACCCATTAGCCGCAACTTTTGACTCACTCTCTTTTTTTCTTTTTTCTTTATTCTCCACTTTTCTTTCTTCTTTCTCGGTTCTTCAGTTCATTCTTTTCTTCTTTTCTTTTTTTCCTTCCTTTTCGCCTTTCTCATCTCAGTTTGTTCTTCTTCTTCTTCTTCTTCTTTTCCTTCCTTTTCCCTTGTTTTTCTTTGTTTTTCTCTTCATTTTCCCCCTGTTTTTCTCACAGACCAATGGAGATCTTCAAAATACACAGAAAACCCCAACTTAAAAAAAAAAAACAATAGAAGTGAAAGTGAAATCCAGAACAAAATTAAAATGCATAAATATATTCTAGAACAAACCCAAATTTCTCAATCATAAAAAAAAAAAAAAAAGCAAACTCAAATTTGCCCAGACCATTGATGTTGATGTTGTTGTTGCTACTGTTGTGGCTGTGGTGAGTTTTGGAGTTTTTAAGGAGCAAAACGTCGGAAACGATCGGTTGCTACTGTTGCTGCTGTCGGAACTTAGGCGCCTCGAAAACGGGCCAGCCATGGTCTTCTGGTCCATGACCGATTCGACCAGGGCTGCTCTGGCTAACACACCCAGACCCGTTGCCAGCTGAGTCAAAACGATTGGACCCATTTTTGATCTATTGAACCACGAACCACACAGAGAGAGAGAGAGTTTGAGAAAGAAGAAGAAGAAGAAGAGGCAAAGAGATTTTTTTAATTTTTTGGGTGGCATTTCATATTGTTTATTTGTTGGGTGTTTGGTGGTTTTAAGAAGAGTGGGTCTCACAGAAAGTACAAAAAATTAGGTGATGAAATGCTGAAAATATTTGTGAAACGTATGGGGTATAGAAATTGGGGTATTTTATCACCGCACACCCTTGGTGCGTTGATCACTCCACAAGTATAAGTACTTGTGGGGTGTAGAGCACAAGGGCCGAGGTTCAAGTCTCTAGAAGGGAGTTTCACACATATATACACTTAGATTAGACTAGAGTAGAAATTCTATCTTGTATCACAAAAAAAAGAAATTGGGGTATTTTGAGTGATGAATAATGAGTGATAAGTGATAAAAAAAAAAAAAAAAAAAACAAACAAACAAACAAATAGGGCCTAAGTATTTAATGGTTCAAACTTCAGAGTGTCCAAGACTACAAGGTCTTCTCAATAGCCAATATCTAAGATTGGCTATGAGCTGTCTCCAATATGCAAACCCATCAAACTGATAATGGATGGTGTTAATATAAAATAAAATCGAAATTCAATATTAAAAAAAATTATTTTAGAATAATGATATGTAACATTGTGAAGCTTTAAAAACCTATGTTACATAATACTTTAGAATAATGAAATGTAAAATAGTGAAGCTTTAAAATCTTATATTACATGATATTATGAGGTAAATTGAAAGTCAAACAACTTCAATTATATATATATATATATAGTCATTAATCCGTCCAATGCGCAAAATAATTAATAAAAATTATTTTATATATATGTTCACTTTTATTATTGGTACAATCATTTGAAACTAATCAAATTCTATAATTCGTACAAAAAACTATTGAAATATTATTTAAATAAATCCTGATTTCTTTGTCTTCTTCTATTGGATACATATTTTTTATTTGTAATTTAAGATTTTGCTCGTCAGAAATTGTTTCAATCACCATATCATTGTATAGCAAATTATAGATTATAAATGATATACATTATATACTTCACGCTTAAAAAACAGAAGAGTTTACCATATAATAATTGTATGGGTAGACCTTCAGTTTGAAGTTTTTGCTTGACTTTTTTTTCTTCAAAATATATAGTATTTAAAAATGCTTAGAGATGAGTTTTTAGTGTTACTTCGACAATCCTCCAACACACTCAATACAAAAGACATTAAAATTTAACAAAAGAAAGAGAATTGTCGGGTCTGTGTTTATAGCGCGCAAATGATGATTTTACGAAGGATTTTTTTTTTTTTTAAGAAATAAACACACACAAGATAGAGAAAAAGTGGTTTTAAGTTCTAACACAAAGGCACACTACAACTCCACTCAAAAGCGAATTGAGTTGATATGAAATAAAAATAGTGTTCATCCAAATAATAAATAATAAAAAATGTTTTTTAAAACAAATCTTCTCACAAAAAAAAAATAGAGAAAAAAAAAAAGTAAGAAATTAATTGTGTCCCAATTAAACAAACATTGTTGAAAAAACAACCAAAGAGCGCAGCAAGTAGGCTACATTCAATTGATTTATGTGTGAATGAGTGGCCCTGCCTATCTTAAAAACTGTTCAACCAAATCAAGTGAGTGAGTGAGGAAATGTTGACAACAAGCCAAGATTTTCGGAGGAATTTAATTAATTGTGGTGATCAATTAATATATAATAATAATAAATAATAATAATAATAATAATAATGAATTGAATAAATCTGACCTATATATATTATATGTGGGGCACAGTGCATTGCGGCCGCTAGCTATTCATATTTCATATACGTGCACTCGTAGTAGTAGTCAACTCTACTGATCACGATGGGACTGGCCTGGCCTGCCCTCCAGACCCAGTGCAAGTGGCCCTTGCCCTTGTGTTGTCCTATATATAAAAAAGTTTTTTTTTTTTTTTTAAATAATCAAATCTCTTAAACAATTTTATTAGTTAGATAAGGTTTGAAACTGATGGGTACTGATTTACCTTGAAGCCGTCCATAGAGGTCATTCGTGACCTAACAGTATTGCAAGCACCCCAGAAAACCTTACTTATAATCATCTCGTTTGGAGAAGAAGAGGCTAGGACGAGGTCGTCGTGACCAAGGGATAAGATGCTCGTCCAGGGTGTCGGCGATCTCGTCCTTAATAAATTCGTCCGTAGACGGAACGACCCCTATTCATGAGCTTAGCACATCCAACAAGGGGATGCTAGGACGAGGGTATCATACTTAGGAAAATCTCCGAGTATAATGTAACAATTCCTCATTTTACGCGTAACTTCCAGGTATCCGTTGTAGTACATAACTCCTAAGCGGTTATGGAAGTTATTTTTAAATACTTATGCCTCCTTGAATCCAGGGGAGGTTATAATTCTGATAACCATCTATTAGAACACTATATAAAGGCTTATTCAGACAAAGCAAATGTATGTTATGATTGCTCCCAAAAAGTTGGAACTCCAAAAATATAGAGAGAAAACTAACTTTGCCATCGGAGGGTTCTTGGCCGGCAGCCCCGGTCACCTTTGATCGCTTTTCTTTCTTTTTTCAGGCCGTTGAGAGAGCGAGTGGTCCTTTCAAGTCCGGAGCATCCAGCCTACTGATTTTCTTTGCATCATCAGTTGGCGCCGTCTGTGGGAACAAGAAGACAAGAAAAACGAACAAGCACTGTTCACTGTTCTTTTCATTCGACTGTGTTTTTGTTGTCAAGGATTAGTCTTTCCCAGATAAAAGGCTGAATGGTTCGAACAAGATCAAGGGCTACCAGCCCAGGCCACCAGGAGAGTAGGGATGCTTCTAGCAACCCCCTTCGTGATCGTAGGTCAGCGCCTGTCATGCAACCGCCTTCCATTCAACATATACAATCCATGGCCGCCGCTATGGCAGAACTGACACGTCAAAACCAGGAGTTGAATAGGGAGATCAACCTTAGGAGGCAGCGCCAAGAGGGGCACGCGGATAGACAGGCACCGAGTCAGGAAGGTGGAGGAGAAAACGTCGAGTCCGAAGATCAAACAAGGGGTACCGCTTCAAGGAGGGTGCCACACTTGGAGAAAGAGATGGACCAGATGAGAAAAGCCATGGATGAAATGAGGAAAAACATAAGGCGAGCAAACCCCGTGGATGACATGGTTCACCGAACAGACTCCCCTTTCACGGCTTCCATCAGTAGTCACCCCTTACCTCCAAAATTCAAAATGCCTTCTCTGGACTCGTATGATGGAAATCGCGACCCTTGCGATCATATTGCGACCTTCAAGACAACCATGCACCTACAAGGAGTCCCGGACGAGATTATGTGCAGAGCTTTTCCCACCACACTTAAGGGACCAGCGCGAGTGTGGTTTGGTAAGATACCCCCAAACTTGGTGGGATCATTTGAAGAGTTGAGTAAGTTGTTTGTCAACAATTTCATTGGAGGACAGCGTCACAAGCGTTCCTCCTCTAGTTTACTGACCATAGAGCAAGGGGAAAATGAGAGTTTGCGATCCTTTATCACCCGGTTTAATAGGGAGGCCTTGACGGTGGACAAGATGGATGACAAGTTATTACTGGCCGCTTTCCACAATGGGGCCAATTCTGACTTGTTCATTCATAAGCTCTACGAGCAGGAACCACAAATCATGGCCGATCTCGTCCATTCGGCCCAGAATTTTATGAATGATGAGGACGCTATCATAACCAAGAAAAGAAAACGGGCAGAACGCTCGGAAGCGAGTCACCATCGTTATTCGGATCAAGGACCTCGTCCAAAGAAAGCTCGGGCAGACGAGAGGAAAGATAAGGATGGTAAGAAGGCCAGTTCCTCCGCGAGGAATCAGCAATAAACGCCCCTGACCATGCCACTAGAGCAGGTTCTTATGCAGATCAAGGATGATCCGTCCTTAAAGTGGCCGGATAAAATGAAAGGAGACCCCAACAAGCGCAATAGGAGCAAGTACTGCCGCTTTCACAGGGACCATGGGCATGATACAGACGAGTGTTTTGACTTGAAGCAGCAGATAGAAAATCTCATTAGACAAGGAAAACTGAGGAATTTCCTTGGACGAGACCAAAGAGATGAGAAAATGAAGGCGAAGGTGAAAGAATCATCACGTCCCCTACTGGGAGAAATAAGGCTAATTATAGGAGGAAACTCGACAGCGCAGTCATCCAAGTCAAGGAAGACGTACCTGAAGGTGGTGCAGAACATCCAGCTGTCTGGACGACCTCCCAGGACGAGGGAAGTAGACCAGCAGGCTGTTACGTTCACGGACGAGGAGGCAGGACGACTTCACCACCCGCACGATGACGCGATAGTCATCACCCTACTCATCTCTGACTACATGACCAGGAGGGTGCTGATAGACAATGGTAGCTCTGCAGACATTCTCTACTACTCCGCATTCCAGCAAATGAGGCTAGGACGAGATCAGCTTCGACCAGTGAACTTGTCGTTGGTAGGATTTGGAGGAATGAAGGTGCAACCTGTGGGCACCATCACATTACCAGTGGTCGTTGGAACATATCCCCAGCAGATAACCAAGGAGGTAAGTTTCCTTGTTGTTGATTGTGCATCGTCATATAATGCAATTATTGGAATGCCAACTTTGAATAGCTGGAAGGCGGTAACCTCTACCTACCACTTGTCCATCAAATTTCCAACCGATCACGGAGTAGGCCAAGTACAAGGAGACCAGCTGGCCGCCAGAGAATGCTACTTAGCTATGCTGGCCATGGACGAGCACATTCAAGCAATGAGTATAGACGGGAGAAGGATCGCGGCGGAGCCCACTGAAGCATTAGAAGACGTCCCTTTGGACAATAACCAGCCTGAGAAGTCTACTAGAATTGGGGCGAGCATGGAAGAGGGGGCAAAGCACGCTTTGATTCGGTTTCTGAAGAGAAGCCTCGATGTCTTTGCATGGAGTCATGAGGACATGCCTGGCATTGATCTGAGCATCATTACCCATAGCCTGAATGTGTGCCCCTACTCAAAACCAGTGCGACAGAAGAAAAGGATTTTCGCTCCTGAGCGAGACAACGCCATTAAGGAAAAAGTACAGAAGTTGGTCGCCACGGAGTTCATCCGAGAGGTTTATTATCCGGATTGGTTGGCGAACGTGGTCATGGTTAAGAAAGCTAACGGCAAGTGGCGAATGTGCGTGAACTTCACTGATTTAAACAAAGCTTGCCCCAAGGATAGTTACCCATTGCCACGCATTGACCAGTTGGTTGACTCGACGGCAGGTCACAGAGTGCTTTGCTTCATGGACGTTTTCTTAGGTTACAACCAGATTCAGACGGATGAAACTGATCAAGAGAAGACCTCATTCATTATGAGCCAAGGGTTGTATTGTTACAAGGTAATGCCCTTTGGTTTGAAGAACGCAGGGGCAACTTACCAAAGGCTGGTTAACCATATGTTTCATCCTCAAATCGGGTGAAATGTGGAGATTTATGTAGACGACATACTGGTAAAGAGTCAGGACGAGGATAAACATCTGGACGACCTTCAAGAGACTTTTGATACATTGCGGCGGTACAACATGAAATTAAATCCAAGCAAGTGCGCTTTTAGAGTTTCGTCAGGAAAATTTTTGGGGTTCATGGTGTCGCACAGGGGAATTGAAGCAAATCCGGAAAAAATTCAGGCGATACTGAACATGGAACCACAAAAAAATATCAAGGAAGTCCAGTCCCTTACCGGACGGGTCGCCGCCCTTAACAGGTTTGTCTCGAAAGCTACTGATAAATGTTTGCCTTTCTTTAAAGTCCTTAGGAAGGCATTTGAATGGACAGACGAGTGTCAAAGGGCCTTCCAAGACTTGAAGACATATCTCATGACAGCGCCGCTATTGAGTCCATCTGTACCTGGGGAAGTGTTGTATTTGTATTTGGCAGTGTCCCCACACGCAGTAAGTTCGGCGTTAGTCAGAGAAGAAGGGAGAGTCCAGAAACCGGTTTATTATACAAGCCGTGCAATGAGAGGAGCGGAAGAATGATACCCGATGATGGAGAAGCTAGCATTTGCATTGATCACGGCTTCCAGGAAGCTGAGGCATTATTTTCAAGCTCACATCATCAACGTCCTAACAAACCATCCCATAAAGAAGGCAATGAACAAGTTGGAAGCTGCTGGACGATTAGTACAGTGGGCCGTTGAGCTTAGCGAGTTTGATATCAGATACCTCCCAAGGAGTGCGATAAAGGCGCAGGCATTGGCAGATTTCATCTCAGAGTTCACCCCCAGCCAGAATGAGCTGGACAAGGACGAAAGTGCTGAGAAATGGGTGATCAATGTCGACGGGTCGTCCACACTGTATGCAGGAGGAATTGGGGTTATACTGAAGTCCCCCGAGGGTGACAGGCTGGAGTATGCAGCTCGTCTGCAGTATCAAACTACCAACAACGAGGCTAAGTACGAGGCTCTACTCAAGGGATTGGAGTTGGCTAAGTCTCTAGGGACGGAGTCGGTAACAATCAGAGGAGATTCTCAGCTGGTCGGTAACAGACCATCCCATAAAGAAGGCAATGAACAAGTTGGAAGCTGCTGGACGATTAGTACAGTGGGCCGTTGAGCTTAGCGAGTTTGATATCAGATACCTCCCAAGGAGTGCGATAAAGGCGCAGGCATTGGCAGATTTCATCGCAGAGTTCACCCCCAGCCAGAATGAGTTGGACAAGGACGAAAGTGCTGAGAAATGGGTGATCAATGTCGACGGGTCGTCCACACTGTATGCAGGAGGAATTGGGGTTATACTGAAGTCCCCCGAGGGTGACAGGCTAGAGTATGCAGCCCGTCTGCAGTATCAAACTACCAACAACGAGGCTGAGTACGAGGCTCTACTCAAGGGATTGGAGTTAGCTAAGTCCCTAGGGACGGAGTCGGTAACAATCAGAGGAGATTCTTAGCCGGTCATTAATCAAGTAAACGGAATGTGTGATGCTAAGGAAGATCGAATGAAGAAATACCTCAACAAAGTGAAACGACTCGCACGAAAATTTTCAGCTGTAAGTTTTGTTCAACTACCGAAGGAGGAAAATACGGAAGCGGACGCCTTGGCAAAAGTAGCTTCGGCAGGGGTGACGGACGAGTACGACAACATCCAATACATGCCGAGCATAGACATCCCTGACATACAGCAGGTAGGAGAAGGAGAAGATTGGATGAGTCCAATTATGATCTATCTCAAAGAAGGAAGGCTTCTAGAGGACAAGGATGAAGCGAGAAAGTTGAGGGTCAGGGCAGCCAAGTACGTCCTCATAAATGAAGTACTATACAAGTGAGGTTTTTTCCAACCTTACTTAAGGTGCTTGGCTCCTGACGAGTCAAACTATGTTCTAAGAGAAGTTCGTGAAGGAGCATGTGGAAATCATTCAGGAGCAAGGTCGCTAATCCATAAAATCGTCTGTGCCGGCTACTACTGGCCTACAATGCAGGCAGATGCTAAAGCCTATGTCAAGGTATGTGACCAGTGTCAACGCTACAGTAATGTACCTAGGCAGTCGTCAGAATACCAGACCCCAATGATAGCCCTATGGCCCTTCGCACAGTGGGGACTGGATATCCTAGGCCCTTTCCCCATGGGAACCCGGCAAATGAAGTTTCTGGTGGTAGGAATCGATTACTTTACTAAGTGGGTAGAAGCCGAACCTCTCACAGCAATCACTCAGCAAAATGTGAAAAAATTCGTATGGAAGAGCATTCTATGTAGGTTCGGAGTACCCAGGGTTTTAGTATCGGATAATGGACGTCAATTCGACAACACACCCTTCAGAGACTTCTGCAAACATTTCGGAATCAAGAATCACTATTCATCGCCCTCCCATCCACAGGCAAATGGGCAAGCAGAGGTAGCGAACCGATCCCTGCTGAAAATCATCAAGACTCGGCTCGAGGGGCAAAAGGGATTTGGCTAGACGAACTACCAGGCGTTCTTTGGGCTTACAGGACGACAGTACAAACCCCAACAGGAGAAACCCCCTTTAAGTTAGCCTACGGAAGTGAAGCCGTTATACCAGCAGAAGTCCACATGGCTAATCACCGAGTGATGAAGTATCAGGAAAGAGAGAACGCGGAGCAACTCCGTCTTGACCTCGACCTTATCGACGAGGTAAGAATGGACGCGGAGCAAAGGACAGCAAGGTACAAGAACCTTATGGCCAGGCAGCACGACGCCATGGTAAAACCCAGGCGGTTCAGTGTTGGGGACCTTGTTCTCAAAAGAGTCTCCTTGGCAACCAGGAACCCAGCTCATGGAAAGTTAGGACCTAATTGGGAAGGACCCTACAGGGTAATTAACTGCAAGAGGCAGGGGTCTTACTACCTGGAAGTTCTGGACGGACGAAAGTTAGAGCATCCCTAGAATATGGAACACCTAAGAAGGTACTATCAGTAACGAGCAGGGACGAGGGAAATCACTAGCAAAGTTGCAGCTATAACCTATGTTCACTCTTACTTACTGTTGTGTTCTTACCATTATTATGGTGTGTTATGAATAAAAAGTGCACTAGTTCTTAAACTTTTGCACCGCTTACAGACCAGCTTATGAAAGGCGAGGTTATGTATTTTTCTTAAGTATTTTAATAAGACACTAACTTATAAGCATGTGCCACGTTTGTGAACAATGTTCATGTAATAATATGGTTTAGATTTCTTATGTATTTGATGCATAGATCTAGTTTCCATAATAATGCCCACAGAAGAGGCAAAAGCCTAAGGCGAATAGAAATCTTTGGACGCAGAAAAACTCGTCCAAGGCTTTCCTTTAAATAAGGATAAAGCAAAGAGAAATAAGCCAAGGCATACTCGTCCAAGCTTCTCCTTAAATAAGGATAAAGCAAAAATGCTTTCCTCTAAATCAGGATAAAGCAAAGAGGGAAAGCCAAGTCCCACTCGTCTAAAGAAAAAAGGGGGTAGGCGCTATGGCATAACAGAGACGAGAGGTTATTCAAGACGCCTCTATATTTTGAGACGAGTAAAATATAAAATCCTTGTGGAAGGACGAGAAATAATTGCCTAAGGGACAAGCAAAAGCAATGCAGTCATCATTATCATCCTAAGTGGGTCGTCTATGAGGAAATCACATAGACGATCATTCGACACTTGGAACAAGAGCGTAAATGATAAAAGTAATGCATTAACTCGTCTATGAAACGACAGCAACAAATGAAAATAAACATTCATTAAAGATCAAAGGGTAGACGACCACCGTCCCAAAAACCCTTATAAAATAAGTAAAAAAAAAATTGTTAATAAACTCGTCCAGAACGCTCTGGACGAGGTAATTGTACTTGAATACATTTTAAATAAAAAAAAAAAGAGAAGAAGAGAAGAAAACACAGGAAATAATGATAAAATCTTCTGATAGCAAGGGCATTAGGCATCAGGGTTGTCCTGGGCAGGCTTGGTAAAGGCATCGTCTTCAATATTGATGTCTTCAGAGCTAGTCTGAAGAAAAGAACTAGCAGCACCCCCTAATTGAAGGACGATAGGGCTGAAATCAACCTCTGGAAACCTCTCCCAGGCCAAGTCCCCAAGTTGCAAGACGTTGAAGGGTGACCAAAGAATGGAAGTCCCTCTCTGGGTGAAGACGAGCCTTTTGAACACGTCCCAAATAAAACTTGTTCAAGGACGGCCTTCTAACACCTGCAGTAAGGACGAGAAACTTAGTTAGTGTAAAAAGACATGATAAGGGAGATGTTACAACGGTGATAAGCATACCTTCAGGACGAAGATTCCCTAACTCTCCTGTATAAGGGGCAAATGGATCCCTGCCCACCTCAACAGGGCGCCCAGCCCAAAAACCTGAAACGAAGAAAAACTCCATCTTCCAACTCCTATTCGATGTAACCAATGACTTTATAATCCTACAATCTCTTCTTCTGGCTGTAAACTGATAAAAGCCCCGGGATTGGCCAATTTCGGAGGGTTTATAGCAGAAAAGGAATTCGTCCACGGTAAGAGGGCAATCCCCTTCAAAAACCTCTCTTTACAAAATTTGCATAGAAACGATTAGTCTCCATGCATTAGGATTAAGCTGACACAGCGCTAAACCCAATCTAGTGCGCAACTCCCTAGCGAAGGCATTGAGAGGCAACCTAAGACCTCCTAGGAGATAGGCTTCATAAACTCCAATGCCAAAATGAGGTTGGCAACACCACTCGTCACGGACGGCCAACCTAGGGTTTAGCTCGTCTGGAATTTGATACCAACTCCTAAGAGAAGCTAATTTCCTCTCGTTTGTCTTAGCAGGAATCCCCACAGCACAGCTGTATATGGTCTCAACCTCGTCCTTTTGAGGGGACGAGGGCGCACCGAAGGGACCAGCCCCAGACCCAGACGCCACTCTCGTCCTAAATTCCTCTTGGAAGACTTCTAAGGGGACCCCAGGAACCCCAGAAACATACTCGTCTGAGGTATTACCCCCACTACTACTACTATCACTACTAGAACCACTGTAGCTAGTAGAATTGTGGTATTCATCTATCTCCCTATCAACGCTATTACTAGACGAAGAAACAACTTCTGACATTGTGGAAATTCAAGGGAAACCTAAAGACGAGCGTAGAGAAAATACCTAGCTCTAGACGAAGGAAAACTAGGGATGCTGGAATACTTCTAGACGAGTCGATGGACGAGAAATGTCAAACAAGAAAATTTGGAAAAGTGGAGAGGGTAGGGGAGGAAATCCACTATTTATAGGCGTTGAAAAATGAAACCTGAAATGAAGCACTCAATCAGGAAGAACCACGTGGCAACTTCCTCGAAAACTCAAAATGACACAACGGTTAACCCATATAATGATGACGCGTGGCACGTTCTGGGGTCACTGGAACCCCACCATATAGATCGAGACACGTGGGGTGGTGTAGTGAGACGTGTCTAAAAACCAAAAGCCTTGGACGACCCTTAGACGAAGGGGCAACTGATGGGTACTGATTCACCTTGAAGCTGTCCATAGAGGTTGTCCGTGACCCAACAGTATTGCAAGCACCCCAGAAAACCTTACCTATAATCATCTCGTCCGGAGAAGAAGAGGCTAGGATGAGGTCGTCGTGACCAAGGGATGAGATACTCGTCCAGGGTGTCGGCGATCTCGTCCTTAATAAATTCGTCCGTAGACGGAACGACCCCTATTCATGAGCTTAGCACACCTAACAAGGGGATGCTAGGATGAGGGTATCATACTTAGGAAAATCTCCGAGTATAATGTAACAATTCCTCATTTTACGCGTAACTTCCAAGTATCCGTTGTAGTACATAACTCCTAAGCGGTTATGGAAGTTATTTTTAAATACTTATGCCTCCTTGAATCCAAGGGAGGTTATAATTCCGATAACCGTCTATCAGAACACTATATAAAGGCTTATTCAGACAAAGCAAAGGTATGTTATGATTGCTCCCAAAAAGTTGGAACTCCAAAAATATAGAGAGAAAACTAACTTTGCCATCGGAGGGTTCTTGGCCGGCAGCCCCGGTCACCTTTGATCGCTTTTCTTTCTTTCTTCAGGCCGTTGAGAAAACGAGTGGTCCTTTCAAGTCCGGAGCATCCAGCCTACTGATTTTCTTTGCATCATCAGAAACTATTTTGGTATTTAATAAATCGAGTCTGTTAAACTTGATTTTGCTCTTTGAAATTACACTTGAAAATCGAGTGTTTCACACTTGAGTTTCATACTTGAGTGTCTTACACTCGAGTTCCAGGTGCAATTTCAAAGAGCAAAATCAAGTCTAAAAGACTCGATTTGTTAGATACCAAAATAGTTTCAAACCTTGACTAATTAATAAATAATTTAGCTTATAGTTACTTTAAAAAAAAAAAAAAATCCTATAATACATAGCCAAAACTAGTTGCATTATCTCTATCTATTCTCTACTCGATTTCATGTTTTGCTGTGTAACCTATAAATACTGATGGGGTACTGATTTTGCCTATCTCCAAGTCGTCCATATAAGGTCGTCCGTGTCCCGTTTAGAATTGTAAACACCCTTCGTAACCTACTTGCAGCTACCTCGTCCAGATAGGAAGAGCTCTGGACGAGGTAGGCACCACCAGAAAATAGACACTCGTCCAAAGCGCGGATAACCTCGTCCTGAAGGAGTGACTGTTAGACGAGGCAACCTCTGCGCATGTACCAAACATACTCGACTAAGGAATTCTGGGACGAGAGTATCATACTTAGAAAAATCTCTGAATATAATGCGGTAATTCCTTATCCCACGCATAACTGTCAGGTATCCGTTGTGGAGACAAAAGCATAACTTCTAAACGGTTATGCAAGTTACGTTTGATCTCTACCTCTCCTTGAATCCAGGAGAAGTTCCAATTTCGATAACCGCCTATAAGAACACTATATAAAGGCTGTTTCAGACAAGGCCAAGGTATGTTCATTTTTTACTCCAAAAAAGTTAGAACTCAGATAACATAGAGAGAAAAACTAACTTTGCCATCGGAGGGTTTTTGGCCGGTAGCCCAGGTCGCCTTTGATTCGCTTTTCTTTCTTTTTCAGGCCGCAGAGAGAACTAGTAGTCCTTTCAAGTCCGAAGCATCCAGCCTACTGATCTTCTTTGCATCATCAAATACGTTGTTAAACACTAAAAAGTCTGTGTTTTCGTTTTCTATGTTTGTTGTTTTATTGTAAGTCCATGGGTTCAATACCAACGAAAAGTATCTCTATCTATTCTCCACAAATTTTTTTTTTCTCTTTTACTATATATTATAAGTTTACAATACTCACAATTTATAGCATTGTAAGAGCATTCCATCAGTTTGTGCATAAATGTGCAAAATAGAAAAAAGTCACTAATTTTACACATTTTGAGTAAAAAAGACCCACATCAGTAGGTGTAAACTTGTGTATAAATGTACGTTACTACAGTACCCTTGTAAATTTACACAGGAATTGTAGCATGTGTATTTAATATCTTAATAATTTTTTCTCTCTCCTCTCTACCTGACTCTCACCTTCCTCTCTCTCAGGCGCACAACATAGCTCTCTCTTTCTCTCATCTCATCAATTTTTCTTCCTATAGCTTTCGCCGATCGCCACCACAGCCGCCACTGATGTGTATTTAATATCTTTTTTTATTGCTTAAGCTTGAGCTTGAGCTTGAGGCTGCCGTGAATCTCATGGGTTTTGCTCCATTTTTGGTTAAGCTCTGATAACGTCGAATCCCTCCAAGAGCAAATGGGGTGAGGGGGAGGGACTCGGAAGCGAGGTGGAGTGCATGGCGGCGACTGTCGCGAGGCATCAATCTTGCTCAGGCCGGAGGCGTCGATCTTACTCCGATCTGTTGGTTGCTGGTTTTCTTTTATCTGGTTTTTTGGTTGATGGTGGGTGTGGGTCGGTGGGTTTTGATCTTGATCGGCTTGTTTTGTCTGGTTCATTGGTGGATTTTGATGATCTTGCCACCGATTGGGTGGGTGACGATTAGGATTGACTGGGTTTCAGGTTGGGTGGGTGATTAATGGGTTTGAGATTGAATGAGTTTCAGATTGAGTGGGTTGGTTTTCCTTGATGATGCTGGTTGGGTGGTGATGATGGTGGTGAGGGTGGCTAGGTTGTGATGATGGTGGTGATGGTGGTTGGGTGTCGAGTGATCGTTAGTAGTGATAGATTGTGGGTTTGTGAGAGAGAGGGGCAGTGAAAGAGGGAATAATAAAAAATTGTAAAAGAATGAATATTTTATTGAATAAATATGTAAAATAGATAAACTGATGTGAGTTTTTTGTAAAAATAAGTGTATAAAATAAAAAAAAAAAAGGTTTTTTTCATGTAAAATGGACTAGAAGTTTGCATCCACTGATGTAGATGCTCTAAAACCATGATTTTAAAGTGAGAGGGAGACAGAGAGGGAAGTATATCATGCATTTAAGCATTTCCTATGTGGCGGTGTTCAAAAAAATTACTATGTCGGTGTTCAATGCTTAGTTTGCAAGTAAACAGCATTGTGAGAGGATATGCTGGCTCTCATTTATATTCGTACATGTCAAAAAAGAAACTAAAGATTTTGCAGACGTATTGATCTACATCCTATGGGGTTTTCAGTGTCATTTTAAGGGGCAAAAAAAAAAAAAAGGGTTATATTTGTCAAAGTAGTTCAAGACTCATTGAAAGCGTAAAATTCATTGATAAATTATCTTGATATCATGTTAGAGATAAGTACCTTCTATAAAATATAAAAAATAAAAACAAAAAATGTTAGAAATAAGGAATCAAATTCCACTTTTATTAAAAACAATATTGAGTGTAAATATACACACAATATTATAAAACCAATCTTTCATTTACATAATAATGAGTTTTACTAATTAAAATAATTAATAAATCAACCATTCATGTTAAGGGATAAAGTAACATATCGATGCCTACCTAATAATTTTTCTAAATAAAGCTAGTAATTTTGTAGCCAAAATCCTTCTAATTTAGTATAAATTTGGATATGAATGTTCCACGCCATTTATTGAAAAATAAAATATAAAACACACTTTTGAATCCAATTGTTAGTTAGGTTATGTTTGGTTCAGTAGAAGGGGAGGGAAGAGAAGAGAAATGAAAAGAGAAGGGAAAGGAAAAAGAAAGGGGAAAGAAAGTTATTCCTCAAGTGTGTTTGGATAGAAAGAGAAAGAGAAAGGAAAACTATGAAGTATTTTACATTTTTATCCTTTTAAATTATAAATTAATAAATATATAAATGTCATTTCACAAAAATAGTCAAGACCTTTTAAGGGTATAAGATTAAGTTTAGAAGAAAAAATAATGAATTTCACAAAAACCTTTTCCCTCCTGTTCTTCCTACTTCCTGTTTTCATTTCTAACCAAACAAAAGAATGTCATTTTTTTCGTTTCTTTTCCTTCCTCTTCCTCTTCCTCTTCCTCTTCCTCTTCCATCAAACCAAACACAGCCTTAAGAATTAAGATACTAGTGCATTTAAGAAATGTTTGTTCTAGAAATAATGTGGGACAAGCTGATACACAAAGTTTTGGACAGAAAAGACAGGAAGTATGACTCACCAGCAAATCAGATAAGATTAAAATACTGAAAAGTGGAAAGAGTTTGAAGGAATAATAAGAAGAATATGTTTATTCCAACATGCGCACAACACAAAATCACAAGGCAGCCTTTTTTTTTTTTGTGACTCCCTTGGCCTTGATAATGTGAATGGCATGTGGCTTATTTATGCGCTCAAAGTTATACTTTTTGGGTTTGAGCCCACCTAACCATTCCCTTGTTTATTCTATGCTTTTCAAGCTCAAGTGGGTCATGTAAATCTATTCGGTAATTATGGCAAATGAGCCCAAGAAAAAACTATTAATTTTCATGGAATTGATAGCTTACGTTATGTTATGTACTTATCACCTTGTATTATTGCAAAAATTATATCATGTACCCGGCATATATGCCGGGTACAGGATATACTGGCTCGTATTGTTGTGAACCCAAACAGGTGGGGTCCGTAAGGCCCATTTCACCTACCAGCAGATAACAGAAGCAAAGACATCGATCTCATCAATCTAACGGGGTCTACGTTTAGATATTTTTCTTTTTTTATTTAAAAGATTATATTGTATTTTACACCCTTATAATTTGGATGGTTTTAATTTTTTTTTTTCCTAAAGTTTTAAAATTTGAATATGTATTCATGAAGTTATGCATTGTTTGGATTTAAGTCCTTTGTCAATGCGCAATGATAAGTATCTATTATGTGTGAACTAAGCTCAAAACGATGTCATTCTTTTCAATCAAAATTACATTGTTTTGAACCTGATTAAAGCCATGTAATAAATAATCATGACGTTTGTTTTTCAGCCATGAATGCTCACTAGTGGCGGCGCCACGTTAAGGGCATGGTGGTCCCAAGACCACCCTGACTTGAAAAAAAAAAAAAATTTGTTTGAATACCCTTTTAAAAAATTTTGGGAACACCCTCAAATTTTTTATACTAATAAAATTAAATTTTGCTCCATTATTTGTTCTACTTTCAAGCATAAAGAAAAAACCAAAAAAAAAAAAAATAGCAAGCCCACCCCTGGGAAAAAAAACCAACATCAATCCTAAACAAAACTAATCCAAATGGATTCTCAAAAAAAATTTAGTTAAAATTTTATTAACTAAATACCCAACGGGGCCAACCCAAATGGATTCTCAAAAAATAAAAAATAAAAACCAACCAAAACTCAATACACATCCGCCGATTGATCAAAACCATTAAATGGTAAAGCAAATTAGCAAAACTGAAATCAGAACTCCTAACCTAAACGAAAAAAAACCTCATCAACAACCAAGCTCCAAGCACATCGGCACGACGACACCTCCGCCTGGACAACCTCAAACTCGAGCAACAGAGCACATCGGGCCTCAAACTCGAGCATCAGCGACATCGAGATCGGAGATCGGATCAGAGATTGCTTGGCTTGGCCTCATCACCTCGACCCTTGAGTCCTCGCCTCGACGTGCTGCTGCAACGCCACTCCTCAGGCCTCAAGGTATTTCAGTTTTTTACTTAGAGATCTTATTCTTTATCAGTCTATCTCATCTAAATCTTACATCTCTAGCTTTGCTATGCTCTGATCTGAGAGTGACTGAGTGAGAGCGGAGCTATCTCTCTCTTTCTCTTTGAACTGAAATGAGGTTCTCTTTATCTCTCTGTTTCTCTATGTCTAAATGTCTGATTGCCTTTACTTTATAACTTTATTTGACATTTTGACTTTATTGGTTTGTGAGTTTGTCATTTTGTGTATTGTGAGTTTTGTGTGTTGCGAATGTTTTGTGGAATGTTGATTGTCTCTTGTGACTCTTGTCTGTTGAGTGGGCAGTGGATGGGGGCCATGGGGCCGTGGGGTGGGATATTTGAATTGGGGAAGTGGATAGGTAGAGACAATAAAAGCTGAAGGCATGCAAAGGCAATATAAAAGACAAAAAATTAAATTATGTTATGAGCAGTGGATAATGCACATGGGGTGTGTGCTACTGCACAGTGGGGTGTGTGCTAGACTGCTAATAGTCAATAAAGAAAAATAATGAAGCAACTAAACAATAATAATTAATAATTTAGTTAACCAATAAATTACAAAAGACAAACAAATTAAATTATGTTAGGTAGTGGGTTGAGCCGTGGATAATGCACAGTGAGGTGTGTGTTAGATTGTTAGTAGTCAGTAAAGAAAAATAATGAAACAACTAAAAAACAATAATTAATAATTTTATTAATATTTCAAATAAACTTATGGTTTATTGCTTATTCTTTTGCTAGAATTATGGACAAATATTTGATTAGAAAACCACATACCCAAGATTCATCTCATGTGCAAGATTCATCTTCATCTTCTAAGTGAATACATGTTGACTTTAACTTAGAAAATCTTCCTTTAGATCTTGGGCTACGAAAAAAGATATCATTTTATCATCCTAATAATCACGATGAAATAAGAAGATTTTATTTACAAAAAGGCCATTGTCAACTTGTTCTACAAAACCATGATTACCCTCTAACAGATTTTTCTGGAAAGCCCCGTCGATTTAGATCTGAATGGTATGTAGATAGAAACTGGTTGGAATATAGTATAGAAAAGGATGCAATATTTTGTTTTTATTGCTACCTATTTGGGCAACATGTTGGTAAGAAAGGAGGAGGAAAGACTTTTATAACGAAGGGATTCAAACTTTGGAATCAGAAAGAGAAGTTATTATCCCATGTTGGAGGAGTTAATAGTGCTCATAACCAAGCTGTCAAGAAGAATGAAAATCTAATGAAGGAAAAGCAACACATTCAAAGTGTTTTAGTTAAGTAATCAAATCAAGATAAAATTAAATATGGGGTTCAATTAAATGCAATATTTGATTGCATAAGATTCCTTTTATGTCGGGGATTAGCTTTTCGTGGTCACGATGAATCTCAAGGTTCAAGTGATAAAGGAAATTTCCTTGAGCTTCTACAATTTTTTGCGGATCACAATGAATCTATCAATGAAGTGTTGCAAAAAGCTCCGAAAAATTGCAAGCTTACCCACCATGAAATTCAAAAAGACATTGTGAATGCAATTGTACGTGAAACATCCAAAGCCATCATCAAGGATCTTGACAATGGGTTCTTTTCAATATTAGTTGATGAGTCACGTGATATATTAGTGAAAGAGCAAATGACCCTTGTTCTTCGTTATGTGAACAACAAATAAATTATTATAGAGCAATTCTTTGGTATTGTACATGTAGCAAGTACCACCACTTTGTCACTCAAATATGTTGTTGAATGTTTGTTTTGTGAACATAATTTGAGGTTATTGAAACTACGTGGGCAAGGTTATGATGGGGCTAGTAATATGCAAGGTGATATCAATGGTCTCAAAACTTTAATTTTGAAAGAGAATAAGTCAGCATTTTATGTCCATTGTTTTGCTCATCAATTTCAATTGACTCTTGTTGTCGTTACTAAAAATCACATTAACATTGCTAATATTTTTATGTGGTTAGTAATTTAGTAACTGTTATTAGAGGCTCTTATAAGAGACGAGATGCTCTTCGAGATGCACAATTTGTCAAAATGAAAGAAGAATTAGAGAATGGTGTACATAGAAGTGGGCAAGGTTTGAATCAAGAGACAAATCTTAAACATCCTGGTGATACACGTTGGGATCATATTATGGACTATTCTCAACTTGATTTTGATGTTCTCTGCTGTTGTTGATGTACTTGAGATTATTGAAGAAGATGGCCTCTCCAACCAAAAAGTTGAAGCTCGATCTATTATGAGGTCAATTCTATTTTTTGAATTTGTCTTTGCTCTACACTTGATGAAAAACATTTTAGGGATCACAAATGAGTTGTCAATAGCATTGCCAAAAAAAAAAAAAAAATCAAGATATAGTAAATGCTATAGATCTTGTTAAAGTATCTAAGTAAGTGATGAGAGATGATGAATGGATATCTTCATTCACTGAAGTGTCTTCATTTTGTACCATGCATGATATTCCTATCTTGAACATGGATGAAATATTTGGTGTTAGTGGGAGGCCGCGACGCAACACCCAACAAAATACAAATTTACATCATTATCGTGTTGAGCTCTTCTACACAGTCATAGATTTGCAACTTCAAGAGCTTAACAACCATATTTTAGAGGCGAATACCAATTTGCTACTTTGTATGGCTTGCTTGAATCCAAGTAATTCATTTGTGGCTTTTGATAAGGAAAAGTTGATATGTCTAGCAAAGTTTTATCCATCTGATTTTATTGGGATAGATATCTTGGTACTTGGCTCTCAACTTCAGAATTACATTTTGGATATGCGCAACAATGACTTGTTTTTAGAGTTTCAAGGAGTTGGTGAACTTGCTGAAAAGTTAGTGAAGACAGGGAAGCATTAGACTTATCCATTAGTTTATTTACTTGTGAGGTTAGTTTTTCCATTCTTGTTGCTACTGCAACAATAGAAAGAAGTTTTTCCACAATGAAATATATAAAGAATGAACTACGCAATCGAATGGGAGATCAGTAGATGAATGATTGCTTAGTTGTGTACATTAAAAAAGATGTAGCTTGTAACATTGATAATGAGATTATCATTCAACGATTTCAAAATATGAAAACTCGTAGAAGGCAATTGTAAATTTTATGTATTTGTGTGTTTTTTTTTATTGTTATTGTTGTCAATATATGAATTTCACTTTTTATTAGATTGTGTAATTTATGCTTCTTAAGGAGCACCCTGAGAAAAATTCTTGAAGCCACTACTGATGCTCAACACTTCCATTATGATAGGTGATTGATCTAATGGGTCTACATTTAGATATGTTTCTTTTATTTAAAATCTATAATTGAGAAAAAAAATCATGAAGCTTGTTGTTCATCCATGATTGCTTAGGCAAATACATGAGAAAATCAATAGGATTTTATCACTTATCATATAAAATCCTAGAGGTGGTTTTAACCTTAAAGTTGTGTTTGGTTGGGGTGAAAAGAGGGAGGTTGAAAAAACAAAAAGAAAGGAAAATAGAGGAGAAAATGAGGTTTTCTCTGGTTGGAGAGAAAATATGGAGGGAGGAAGAAGGTGAGGTGGAGGATTTATCACCTGGGCCCACCATAGGAAAATTTGGAGAGGCAGTAGGAGACACTAGGTGAGGTGTTGCGCAACACACCCCACCTAGTTGCATGGTGACATGCAACCATGTGGAGGTGTTGCTGTAACACCTCCTTTTGGTCACCCACTCCTATAAATACCCCCTCTTTTTTGGAAAAACACACACAAAAAACCTACAAAAATTCTTTAAACTAGGAAATTCTACCTCTCTCTCTCTTCTTTTATTTTCTCTCACTAGTTTTTTACTTCCCCCTTGGAAACCTCTCTAAAAATTCTAGCCACTTCCCCTTCCATTTCTCACTCCCAAAAAGATTTAGGTAAGTGGGTAAGCTTGTAAGAAATGGGTTAGCTTATTCATAGCTATACCCATTTCCTTTTTCTTTTTTTCTCCTTGTAAACATTATATTTCATATATAAAATGCATTATTTCTTTACCTTGTTATTTACATTCTTGCTCTTTATTTCCTTGCTCTTATTTTATTATGCTTGTTCAATTTATTTGTTGTTCTTTACATAATGTTCTATTTACATATTGTGTTACTTGTTTATTATATTGTTCTATATATAGGTGGGTTTCTCCTAAGAGCATTCACATTGGTGAAACTATATTTTTTTTAGCTTTTAGCAATTCAAAAAACTACTTTATCTATTTTAACACCACACTTAACAATACACCTAGTATCAATGGTTCTATTTTTTTTACAACTTCATTTAAATATTATTTCTTTTCTCTCTCTCTCTCTCTCTCTCTCTCTCTCTCTCTCTCTCTCTCTGTGTTTGTGAACAAGCAACAAACCCACACCATTGCTGGTCACATCCACCACCACTGCCACCAACACCTCCAAAAATCCACCACCACAACTCTAATTTTTTTTTTAATAAAAAAACAACAACAACAACAACAACCACCACCACCACAAACCTGCGACAACAACCCACCCACAACCCACCACAACAATCCACCCACAAGAGCAACAACCCAGCCACCAATCCTGGAGGAAATGAAGAAATAAAGGAAACTAAGGAGAGAGAGAGAGAGAGAGAGGTGGGCTGGGGCGAGAGGGAGAAACATAGAATATAGAGAGAGAAAAGATAAAATTTGGGTGAAGGTAGAAAAGAGAGAGAAAGAAAAAAAAAAGAAGGGAAAAAAAAATATTTTACTGAGAACCATGTAATAAAAAATATTTTTTTATAACTATTGTGCAAAAATAGATTGCCATAGATGACTGTAGCTTAATTGTTAAAAAATTTGACAATAACACTACCAATGTAGCCCTATTTTTGTGGTGTTGGTTGCTAACAGCAGCAATATAGCAATATGACAACACCAATGCTAATACTCTAAATGGGTTTTAAACCTTGTTTCTAGGCATAATATGAGTATGTTTCCTAGGAGGATGGTAGAAGGTTCTATGTCTACCATTCCTTAATATGGAAAAGAAACCATAAGGCCTAGACGTGGCGAGGTTAAAACTTATATAGGGAAATTCTTTGTTGCCCTTTATTATTTTCTCCATCTATTTACTTGTCTATTTCTTTATTGGGTTTGACTTACCTCCTGATGATGCAAGAAATCAGTAGTTGAGCTCCTCATCGTAGTGGATGGACAAAGCTGTGATTGGTGTCGTTTCTGATGGAGGCAAACTTGTAAAATGAACTGGGTGAAAGAGTAACACGCCGGTGTGGCGTCAGCCAAATCGCTTCCAATGCTTAAGTCAGTAAAGGAGAAAGATTTTAGAGAGAATTGACTAGAGAGTGATTTTCGTTGAGTATTTGTGTGTACCTTTAAATTTTGTTGCCTTCTCTTTTATAGTTGCGTGCCTAATTAATGAGCAATGAATTGCTGTATTTATGTTCAACGGCTAGTGCGTTATAAAATATTTGTCTGAAGTTCACAGCTCATTCTATAACCGTTGCTCCGTCTGTTACGCTTTGTCATCAATGAATGTAATAAATGCGTACCGTCTTCTCTTGGTTAATAACGATCTTAGCTAAATGATGATCACAAATTTCTGAGTCATCAGTTGCCCCTTTGTTTGAATTTCATCTGTTAGATTTGATGAAAACATAGCCGTTTGGCACTTCGTATTTTGTGTAAGATGCATTTATGATGAGTTGATGTTTGATTCGTTGATGGCCACGTGTACGGTCAAGATGCATCTAACGTGCAGACGTTTCTTGTTTTTCCTGCGCGTGTTTTGGCCACTTATTTCGCATTTTTCCCTCCTGTTTTCTTTCCTCTGTGATCTTTCCTTGTTCAATTTTCATTTTAGGGTTTGTTTCTTCTTCAAGCCTCCTTTTTCTATTCTGCATTCCCTGGTAAGTTCTTCTTGCTCTTGTCTCTTTTTCTATTCTTCCATGGTAGATTATTCTTCTATTAGGGTTGATTTTCCTTCAGTAGCCTTTCTTTTTGCTTGCTTAGGTTGTCTACTTGAGGTTATGGACGGAGAGTGTCTTGAGTGGGTTAGCTTCTTCGTGGGGGAGGACTGTCCGTATAGTTTTGTCCTTTCCTCTTTGTTTCCTCTAGTTTCTTGTTCTACTAAAGTAGCTAGGTTTCGAAAGATGTCTGGGGAGGTTAGGTCCAGTGAGTTGGAAACAGGGTTATCCTCATCTGACGATCATGTGATTCCCGAGGTTACTTCCCCTTCCACTCCTTATAAAGTTTGGAACATTCCATGTGCCCTCTCAGGAAAAAATGAGAAGTGGATTAGGGATAGGTTTCAGTTTCCTGATTTGGTTAGGATTAGGATTCAGAGTGACGAGGATAGGGCCTGTTACTCTTATGCTGATGAAGTCTATTTCTACGAGGCAGATTTTACTAGCGGTCTTCGTCTCCCCGTTCAACCTTTTGTTAGGGAACTTTTTGCTTACTTGCATCTTGCTCCAGCACAGTTAGTGCCTAATTCTTGGCGGATCGTCATTTCTTGTATGGTGGTGTGGATGTCCGCCAATGAAGGGGATGTCATCAAGAAAGATGAATTCCTTCAGTTTTATCGTCTGAAAAAGTCCAAAGATCCCGGCCACTATGAATTTAAGCCGTGGGATAGGGCTTCTAGGTTAATACTTGACTATCCATTGTCTCTCCGAAATTGGAAACCAAATTTCTTTTTTGTCTCTAGCAATGGTTGGGAGTTCGTCCTTGGTGAGGACTTGGACGAAGCCCCTAAGTTTTTTCGTAGTTGGGGAACCCCTGTGCCTGGTGTGTCTTTCTCGTCTTTCTGTTATTTTTTTTATTCTTGGTGAGTGACGGTGGTATGTGACATACTTGTTTTTTACAGTTCCTCAATGCCCTCGTCTGAAGAAGAGATATCATTGTCGTGTTAAGAAGGTGAAAGAATACTTGGAGACCGTCAAAGATTTTGACGAGCTCGTCTCTCCCCAATCGCAATTCCTTCATTTTCTAGGTCCAGAACTGTCGAGTAAGGTCCAGAGAAATCTTGACGTTGTGAAAAAAAGAGTGAGTGTTCCATCTTCTCTTATTTTTCTTTTTCTTTGTTTTGTTTTTGGCTAAGAGAGATTTATGGGTAGGCTTTGGGGGAATCCTTGTTCGCTTTTGGGAAGCTTATAGACTTGGAGAAGAAGGTGTCCACAGCTGAGCCTATGATCAAATCCCTTTCTGTTGAGAATGAGATGCTAAAGAACAAGGTTGCCATCCTTGCTGTCGAGGCTGAGAATGACAATGAATGCGTGGCGGCCTTGGAAAAGAGTCTTCAAGTGGAGAAATATTTTTGTAAGCTAAAGGATAAACAAATGGGCTCAAGTTGTAAAAAGCTGGGGCTATGGCGGTGCAAGAGTTTAAGGACTCTGACGCTTACTCAGATGAATTGTGTGAGTATTACGTTGAGGGCTTCGAGCTTTTTTAGGAAATGGATGGCAAAGCATAACCCAGATTTGGACCTTTCTGGTCTTGTTATGGGTGACGTTGAGAAGGAGCTCCTATCCGATCGTCCTTCTGAAGCTACAACTGAGAATGTTATGGAAGAAGCCACAACCGTAGCTGAGGTGACTGAAGAGGCCACATCTAAAACTCCTACAAATCCCAATCCTGATGAACAGTAATTTACTTTTTTTTTTTTGTGTAAGATGAAAACAATGTCTTTCATGGGCTTGTTGTTTTGAGCAGCTTATTTGAACAATTTCTTTGGGCCCGTGTGTTTTGGGCGTGCATTTCTTTTTGACAATGATAAGTAAATTTATGAACTGCTAACATGAAAAAAAATTATAAGTAAATCTTTGCTGTGTTTATATGACGAAGGTTTTTGGATACCTTCATGCTTTAGTTGTGTTAAAAAACTTTTCATGCTTTGTTGTGTTTAGAGAACCTTTCATTGAGTCATGTTTGAATGACGATGTTAGTTGTGCTTGAAAAACTTATTATTTTTAGCTGTGTTTGAACAACTTTTCTATTGAGTCATGTTTGAATGACGATGTTAGTTGTGTTTGAACAACTTTTTATGTTTAGCTGTGTTTGAACAACTTTTTTATTGAGTCATGTTTGAATGGTGATGTTAGTTGTGTTTAAACAACTTTTTATGTTTAGCGATGTTTGAACAGTTTTTTTATTGAGTCATGTTTGAATGACGATGTTAGTTGTGTTTGAACAATTTTTTATGTTTGGCTGTGTTTGAACAGCTTTTTTATTGAGTCATGTTTAAATGACGATGTAAGTTGTATTTGAACAACTTTTTATGTTTAGCTGTGTTTGAATAGCTTTTTATGTTTAGCTATGTTTGAACAGCTTTTTATTGAGCCATGTTTGAATGACGATGTTACGTTGTACGCATGACTCTTAGAGTCATGCTATTGGAGCGTCTTTAGGTTAACCATTTTTTTATTCGTTCATGTTTGAATGGCAATCATAATAGTTGTGTTTAAACAACTTTTTATTTAGTCGACTTTAATAGTTGTGTATTAACAACTTTGATGGCTATGACGATGTTGGCTGTGTATAAACAACTCTTGATTTGGAGTGATAATGATGGAGATTCTTGGGATGTCTCCCAAGAATGACCCCCTAAATATTACATATGCGTTTATTGGTAAATAAATCATAGATGATTATTGATAAATACGCATGGATAATGCTCTTGTATATTATTGATCTACGTATGACGAAAGTAATAACTGACGTACATATTGAGATGAAGATTGGGCATCTTGAAATGTAAAAGATTGCTTACTGGTAGTACATCTTTAAATGTTCTATGTTCCAAGGTCGAGGCAATTCCTGGCTGTCTAAAGACTTTAGGTAGTAGGAGCCTTCCCTGGAGTGATAGATTACTTTGTAGGGGCTTTCCCAAGCTGGTCCCAGTTTTCCTTAGGATGGGTCCTTCGTTGCTTATGATGTCTTCCAGAGGACGAGATCTCCTATGTTGAACCTTTTTGTGATGGCTTCCTCTCTAACTTCATCAATTAGATCCAAGTTGAGGTAAGCTCTTGTTGGTTCTTCTGACCTTCATAGGTTTTGACTCGGAGGCTCGTCAATCCCACTTCCATTGGTATGACGGCTCTAGTGCCAAATGTCAGTTTGAATGGCGTTTCTCTTGTTGTAACTCTTTTGGTCGTCCTATACACCCAAAGGACATTTGGTAATTCTTCAGACCATGCCCCTTTGCCCCCTCAAGCCGAGTTTTGATCATTTTGAGCAGGCTTATGTTCGTCACTTTTGTCTGACCATTAGCTTAAGGATGTCTTGGAGAAGAGTAGTGGTTCTTGATTCCTAAGTCTTGAAAAAATTTTCGTAACTTGAGATTGTCGAACTACTTTCCATTGTCTGATATTATGAAGCGTGGGACTCCAAATCTGCAAATGATGTTTTTCCACATAAAGCTGGTGATTTTAGCCTCTGTTATCATTGCTACAGGTTTTTTTTCTACCCATTTTATGAAGTAATCAACTACGAAGATCATAAATCTGAGTTGCTTCTTCCCTAAAGAGAATGGGCCCATAATAATGTCAATCCCCCATTGGGTAAAGGGCCATGGTGAAGATACGAGTGTCATCATCTCTCCTGATCTTGTCTGGACATTTGCAAAGCATTGACACTTATCGCATGTTTTGATGAGGCGTGTATGTCCTTCTGTAAAGTTGGTTAGTAGTATTATGCTCTGAGTGTCCTTTCTGCTAAAGACCTTGCTCCAGCATGATTTCCACAAATTCCTTCGTGTATCTTGCGGAGCACATAATCTGCTTCTTCTAAGTTAGCACATGTTAAGTATGAGAGTGAATAACATCGTCTATATAGTATATCGTTAATAATGATGAAGCGGGCTACTTTGATTTGTATCTTCCCTTCCTTCGTTTTATCTTCTAGGAGCCATCCTTCTTTCAAATAACAGACGATGGGAGTCATCCACTCGTCTTGCTCTTTTATCTTTAGAACTTGCTCACCTTTTGTGCTTGGTTTCCCCTTATCTCTATACATAGCTCGGAGGGCACATTGTAGTCGTTTGACGAGGCCAATCTGGCTAGGAAGTTAGCTTCTGTGTTTTTGGCCCGAGGGATTTGCACAAAGTCTAGGCTGTCAAAGTGTTGCGAGAGTTGTTGGACGATCTTCAGGTACTTCTGCATTCTCTCTTCTTTGGCTTTAAATCTCCCTTCGCCTGTCCAATTATGAGCTGAGAATCAACTTGGGCGATAAGATTCTTTGCTCTGAGAACTTTTACTAAACTTAATCCTGTTAGCAATGCTTCATACTCAGCCTCATTATTCGTTGCGGAGAATTGCAGTCTAACTGCGTATTTCAATGTTTCTTTTTCTGGAGATATAAGTACTACTCCTGCCCCTCCTACTTTCTTTGTCGTAGACCCATCTATTTGAACCGTCCATGTTTCCATGGGGAGTTCTTCTTCCTTGTAGGGGTAGGTGAATTCTGCGATGAAGCTCGCTAGTACTTGGGCTTTACTGCTTGAGACCGATATTTGATGTTGAATTGGCCCAGTTCGATTGCCCATTGGATGGGTCATCCTGCTGTATCTATTTTGTTCATCGTCTTTCTTTGTTGGTTGGTTTGTCATGATGACGACAGAGTGTGCTTGAAAGTAAGGACGAAGTTTCCTAGGAAAGCTATCTTTTCCATCCTTGGGTAATTTGCCTCTGCTACCTGGAATGCCTGGTTGGTATAGTAGACCAGCTTCTGGACATTTTCGTCTTCTCTGATTAGTGCTGAACTTACTGTAATGTTAGAAACTGCTAAGTAGAGGTACAGTTCTTCTCCCATCATGGAGGGACTTAGCAATGGTGGCTTCGTCATATACTCTTTTAACTTTGTAAGGGCTTCTTCACATTCATCAGTCCACTGGAAGGCCTTTTTCAAAACCTTGAAGAATGGCATGCATTTGTCCGTTGCCTTAGAGATGAATCTGTTTAGAGCTACTACCTTTCCTGTCAAGCTTTGAACCTCCACCATTTTTGGTGATTTGAGCTCGATTATTGCCTTTACTTTTTCTGGATTTGCCTATATGCCTCGTTAGGACACCATGAATCCCAAGAATTTCCCTGAAGAAACAGCAAAAAAACACTTTGCAGGGTTTAATTTCATCTTGTACTTCCGTAGTATGCTGAAGGTTTCTTTTATATTGTCCAAGCGGTTGGCTCCGTCCTTACTTTTCACTAGCATATCATCTACGTATACTTCCACATTCCTTCCTATTTGGTAAAAGAACATGCGGTTCACAAATCTTTGGTATGTGGCCCCTACATTCTTCAATCCAAAGGGCATAACTTTGTAGCAATACAATCCTTGGCTGGTGACGAACGAGGTCTTCTCTTGATCTTCTTTGTCCATGAGGATCTAGTTGTATCCAGAAAATGCATCCATGAAACTTAAGAGCTTATGTCCAGCAGTTGAGTCTACTAGTTGATCCATCCTTGGCAAGGGGAAGCTATCTTTGAGGCAGGCCTGGTTCAAGTCCGTGAAATCAACGCACATCCTCCATTTGCCATTGCTCTTTTTAACCATTACCACGTTTGCTAGCAAATCTAGGTAGAAGACTTCCCTGATGAAACCAGCTTCCAGTAGCTTCTCTACTTCTTCAGTTACTACTCTGTTGCATTTTGGTGCAAATATTCTCCACTTCTATTGCACAGGTTTGCATTTTGGGTTGGAGTTGAGACGATGTTGTATGATCTTCCTATCAATCTTAGGCATATCCTCGTATTTCCATGCGAACACACCTTCCTCACACATAATTGAACTTTCGAGTCCAAAATTTTTTTTGTTCGAAACTTTTGGTTTACCTTAATTAACAACCTTTAAAATTGGTTTAGTTAATTAGGTAACTAAAAAGAATTAGACAAATAGGTGACCAATCACACATAATACAAAACCCATGGTTGGTTGTGACTCCTAACATAGAAATAAGAAAAAGAGACTCACATATAGATATCACTTCATCCTAGAAACATATGCATACAAAGGGTCACATCACCAAGGACCCAATGTACGATAAATCAAAAGAAAATAGGAAAGAAAAGCCCCTAATTGAGCTTTTCTTAGCTTTTCCTTTCTTTTTTGGGGTGTCCACAAATTACATAAAAAATGTGATGTAGTTACTGTTGTACATAATGTTATTACTATCCTAAGAAACTCTATTAGGAATTTAAATTTGAAAAAAGAAGTTACCAACAAATGAGATGTTGATACCGTCACATCTAAAGTTATTACTATCCAATGAGACATTGATATGATTCAATGTGATTAAAAAAAAAAAATAGAACCATCAAATGTGACTAGTTATGGTCATATGTGATGTGATCTTGGTATATCAAGAGATGTCAACTAGTTGAGTTACAAGACTCTTAGTTCTAATATAATATTTTGCTGGTTAGTCATAGTAGATTAACTAGCAAAGGTGCCATACCCTTAAAAAAAAGAGTATTTTGAACTATTTTTTCTCCAACTATATATATACCATATATCATATCATATATATAATAAAAGTTGGCCGTGGTTGTGCCACGTGGCTTCACCAAATTCTAGAAATTTTATTAAATTTTTAGATTTTTAAAGAACTAAAAAGGAATAGTATACTACATGGACTCTAATTCATTCTTATCATTAAATAAAATTAGATTAACATTATTTTTTTATTTGTTAGGATATATTTCTTAAATTAAGGGATAATATTTAACATACAAAAATTTAATTTAGATAATATATATCATCTAAATTTTCAAAATTTTAATTCTACTCTAATTAAAAGTCTATTTTAAAAAATTTCCAAATTTAAATCTCATCCCATGTTTTTGTTGTTTCTATTTTCCTCAAGTTACAACTTAAATTTTATTCATTATTATTATTATTATTAAATTAATATTATTTTATCAGAATATCAAGTTACAAAACTTGATTATTAAGGAATAAGCAAAATCCAAATTCTTCAAGAGGTGATTAATATAAATCTATCCCAAGAAAATTAATTTGATAATCTATATCTATGCCAAAAAACAGTATATATCTCAATTAATTTGATAATTTCTACGTTAATGACATTTCAAAAAAAAAAAAAAAACTTACCAGAATAAGAAGTCTGAGAAATAGCTTCCAAAGGAACACAAGAGGTTTGACTTGAAGAAGCTTTCATATGAGGAAAGGAAGGCCAAATTGATTGAGAGATTGAATGCTTTTAACTCCTTAGCCGATGATGATGAGTGAAAGTAGTGTTGGATTCAGTGCTTAATATTTGCTGATTATCTGTGATACATTTTGTTTTTTTGTCAACGTAACTAAGAACCTAGCCGTGTTTTTCTTTTTGTTAAATTTGTGATCTTTGCAGGTTGTCTTTCATCATCTAGATGTTTAACTAGATATGAATTTTTGCACCATTTATATATATATATATATATAAAATCAACCACATTCTCTTTCTCTCTTTATTTTTATTTTTATTTATTATTGGCATTACATTGATTCTTCATCTCAAAGATGAGGCTTCCATTGCTACAATGGACAGGTACCTATCTCAAGCATGCATAAATGAACTTAAATTGCCTTTCAATATTTTGAATGCTTTATTATTTTGCTAGATGTGATTAGGCTCAAAAGTATATGCTTCATTATTTTTCTAGATCATTTAAATACACTAAAACTAAGTAAATAGCATTTATTTTATATAATTTATCAAACAAAATGAAATAAATATTGTCAAGTATGATTTATTCATGTTGTTCCCTTTTTACTTTTTATTTTTATTTTGAATACCAGCATTTATTTATGTAAAGTATGCATAGAATTATGTATCCGTTTGCAACATTAATTAATATTTTTTTTGCTAATTATTAGTATAATTTTCTATTCCCACAAATTCTTCATTAATCTTTTTATATTTTTGGTTTTAAATTGCAAAATTTTGGACCATCATTATAAAATAGGTTTTTTTTTTTCCTTGCAATTATGGAACTTATTTGACTAAAGTAATTGTAAGGTCACAATTTGCACCCCAAACCCTCAGTGAGAAGGGGATAGGCCCAAAAAGTCCAATACAATGAAATTTGTAGAGAGTGAGCTTGAAATCTAGGTTTTAGTGATGTTAGATAACTAAAATGATGGGCTCGATCACAACATTACACACAAAGAATTGTTTATATGAAAGAACTTTATTCTCGGACACAAGCAGAGGATGATTTGTATTATCTCTTTCCAAGATAGATTACAACTAAGGATGGTGATGTGTACAGTGTTTTTCTCTTTGTTCTCCTCCCTTTTTCTTGTATGTCTTCCTCTTCCTTTTATATCTCTCACCCTCTTCTCCCCACCGTCCACGTATGGATCAAATCAGTGACTTAGATACTTGTCCCATCCACCTCTCCTGCAGTCTGTGGAGGCAGCTGTAAGGCTGAACCCTGATGGTTAGACATCACTTCCCCATTAATGCGACCAGAAAAGCAGTTGCAGGGTATTCAATGTGGTGGCGGTGGTAACAGCTTTTATCTTTAGATATTCCACCGCCCTTCTTCTTATCTTCTACATCTACCGTGTTTACCTTTACCTATAGGGTCTTCTAGAACATTGCATGTGGATGTTAACCAGCCCTTCTCCTACCTCGGTTTTACATAGCCGAGGACATACTCTTCCTCGGACCACCCTCTTAGATATGCTTGACCAAATATCACTTCTTTATCTATTAGTATTGCTTCATGGATTGACATTTACATATCCTCGGACCATTCAGTGTCCTCAGATTGGGCCTTTAGCCCAACAAATACTCTTGGGCCAACCCAACACGTATTTCGGGACCCATTGACCCTACAGTCGTAAAATCAAAGTGGAAATGATAGCTCTTTATAGAAAAAAATTTATTTTAAAGCCTGGTATTAAATGGTCATAGACTCATATGCAATTTTACAATCTATATGGTTCAATTTTTTTTTTTAACTCAGTTTAATTTTTTTCTTGATTTTGTTTTCCAGGTTTGTCAAAAAAGATTCCAAGCATCCTAAGAAAGGTTACACGTAGTGTCTCTCTTACAATTCAAACTATTCATCTTCTTTTTGTTTCTCAAATAAATTTTGTATTATATGAATTTATGTATAAAATGGTGCAACGTACAAGAAGCAAAAATTATGATAGGTTATTAGAACAAATTAAAGGTTATTATTCTTCAAATAGTTCTATCTCTTAAAAGTTGTCAATTTTTATAAGGGTCCGGTTAACGTATGCCCTTAACAAATTCGTTTTTGGAAAAATTTTATCGAAAATTGAAAAAACTGTCAAAACATTTTCAATTCCCGATAAAACTTTTTCTAAAAATGGTATACTATTGTGTGCCCTTAAGACACACATTAGTAAAATCATTTTTATAATACTATGTCTAAAAATTTTTATGGGGGGTAAAAATGTTCGAACAAACGTTTGGGCTTTGGGCCTGATTGGTTAATACAAGTCTGTTTGGTCAGGGTGTTAGGATTAGTGCCCTTAAATCTTATTGTATGATGCTATGTATGATATTATGTATGACATTATGTATGACATGATGTATGACTTAATATTGTGATTGATAAAGTTATTATATTATTATCTAAAATAATGGTAACATGAATATGGGACATTATCATATAGTCCATGAGATGCATTGTATGTGATTTATGTGAAAAGTCACAGAAGATGTAAATCACAAGTTCTTTGTAAACTCAGAATTTATAGTTCGTAGTTGGTGATGAAATTGGGCATTTCATCTGCGAAGACTATAACGTGTCAACTAAGATGATTTGTCTTGATCATGGAAGTGGAAGCTTCTAGTTGATATGTTGATATATTTTAAGAGTTAAAACATATTGAACAGGACCGCTGTGAGATTTATTATTCTCTTAATGACTGTCAAATGAATAATAAATCTCACGACTTCTATTTGCATGAACTCTTAATCCTGAGAGAATAATGGACCTGATCATGAAGTGTAGGTTGCTTTGATATATCAGGAGTGAGATCTGAAGTGACGGTCAAAACCTCAGTATGTTGGGCAGCCACATTTAGTGTTGATGGAACATATATTCTCAAGATGAAATTCATAGTTTCTTGATAGAGATATAAAATATTCCCTTGAGATAAGTTTAATGGGTTCAGTTATTCAGAGAGTTAGGCCTAACCACTTTAGTAAGAAATTACTAAAGTATATATTTATGAAATTGGATTTCATAAATATATAATGAATAACTTTAAAGAATTAAACCGGGTACTCAAGGATAAGATGTAGTAATTTACAAAGTGGCAGTCTATATTTATGACTTTCTGTTACTACGAATATTTTATGAAGGGGTTACATGTATAATAAAGTCTTGGGATATAATTTATTAATAAGGCCTAGAGTGCAATTATATTTATATAGTGGTATTAAATATAATTAATGGTAACTTTGGACTTGTCAAGAGTTGACGGAAAAGCCCAAGGCCCATTGGAGCTAGTGTCTTATTGGTCCCTTTTGGTCCCACTCCAAGCCACACACTAAAGCCCAATTGGAAAGGCCCAATAGGCCAGCCCAATTAGATAATCAGTTAGTTATAAAGGGAGAAACATACAGAATTTTTATTAGAAGAGATTAGAAAAGAAAAAGAAACGGTGTGTGAGAGAGTGTGAGACACACTTTCATTCTCCCTTTGAAAAACTGATTAAGAGACCACACATCTTGGGCGTAAAGTGGAATTGGAGTGAAGATTAAAAGTGTTCCCAAGTGCTTCTAATCTTTGTTTTGAATTTCTCCACACCAAAGTATGCTATCTTATTCTGAAATTCTGAAATTTACATAGTGCACGTTATCAATTATGAATGAAATAGATCCTAGTTCGTCGCTTCCACTGTGGGTTTTGCATGAGATGCAAAACCAGAATTTTTCCTTCAATTGGTATCAGAGCCAAGTTTTCATATCATAATTGTATAGCGTGTGATTGAATTTTAGACTTTAAGAAAACTGTTATCTTTGTGTTTTTTAATTTCTGCATAAAGATATTATTTCATAAATCTTGTGTGCATTGATAAATATATTTGATATATTGTTCTGCAAGTGCACGGATTGATCATTGATTCAATAACCATTAATGGAAGAATACGGTTGAGTGTTAATGCATTGACATATTGATTGTTATTTCACCAAGTTTGTACGGATTGCAAGTGTGATTGAATGAAAAGTAACAGTTATGGCCGTGATATCCATTTGGAAAAGTAACAGTTATTATCAAATAAAGGATAACTACCATTTGATTATACTTATTCCTTGCACCGTTTGACTTGGTCAATGGAAGTTACATAATATAACTTTATGTGTTATACGTAAAGGGTGTTTTCATGCATGGCTAGACTTTGTTTCATGATATAACTACCATTTGGTCTATTCTTATGTTGCATGGCTTGGCTTTTCAAGTACTCTTTTGTCTTGCATAAATAATAGCCATGGAAAAGTTGAATCTATGAATAAAGATTCTTACAATCCGTAGGTTATGTGTGTATATATATATATATAAATTAATAATTATATATTATATATATTAATTTGTATATTATATTATTTATAATATAATATAAATTTTTATATATAATAAAGGTTTTTATTACGTTATATATATTTATGTACGTTAATGCTAGTTTAATGAAATTTATTCTTAATGAGATTAGGATTATTTTTTTTTACGTGTCTAGCATTATTATCATTCTTGATTTTAAAAACCTTAATTTAAAATATCTAGTGGGAGAGAGATACAAGGGTTGGATCTCATGGCCTCCATTATTGGTTCATAGTAGTGTGAAATATATACTTTGTCTTTGCCTCGAGCTTAGCATTCCATGCGGAGAGTATTTATTTCATGGTCCTACAAGATTAAATTTCCTGGTTTATAGTAGTTTGATAAACACCTTGTCTTAGCTTCGAGCTTTGCATTCCATGCGGAGGGTGTTTTATCATGGTACTACAAAATAAGCCTGTTAAAGGGATGAAATGTGGTTACACATAATTCTAGACAATGGTATACACTAGACTAAGTATTTTAGTATCCTCTATGCTGAGTTCTTACTATTATTACTTAGAGGCTAAATGAAAAATGGCATATTATTAGTATTTGATAAGAGTTATCATGATAGTGCTAATAATGAGAATAGTTCTCAATCAATCATAGTATTTTATGTTCACTCTATGCTGAGGTATATTGAATATGAGATTGAGTTATCGTTGCATATGTTATTTTATGGTTTTATTATGGTTCCATATTATATGCTTTTATGCTAAATTGATAATGTCCAATTTACTTATTATATTCATGTTTATTATTTTCAGATTTTGTCATGGCATCATTTAGCCCACTTGTTTCTATTCTTAACCAAAACAAACTGACTGGATCCAACTATGTTGACTGGAAAAGAAATTTAGACATTGCTCTTACTGCTGAAGAGCACAAGTATGTGCTTACTCAACCATGTCCTAACTTTCCTTCATTAGATGCTCCTCTTGAGGAAAAACATTGATATGATCGTTGGCAGAAATCTAATGAGATGGCCAAGTGCTACATCCTAGCATCTATCTCAAATGTTCTACAGCATCAAATGCAGGATGTAGAACTTGCTTCGGACATAATGCATAGTCTGAAGGAGATGTTTGGTGAGCAAGGCCGTTCTGCAACGCAAGAAACCATGAGGCAAATTTATAATACCAAAATGGCTGCAGGAAGTTCAGTGAGAGAGCATTGTCTTAGGATGATTGCTAATCTGAACACATTAGAAGTTTTAGGTGCCGACATTGATGGAGAATCCCAAGTGGATATGATACTCTAGTCACTACCAGAATCATTCAAGGAATTCAGACTCAATTATAATATGAACAAAAAGATTTATTCTTTGTCTGAATTGATGAATGAGTTAGTGGCGGCGGAAGGCATCCTTGGTACTTCTAGTGTTGAAGCCAATATGGGTGAAGCTTCTACTTCTCAACCTAAGTCGAAAGGCAAGGGTAAGAAGAAGAAGAAGAAGGACTTCACTAAGAAAGATGGTAAACAAATTGCCTTAGGGGTTGCCAACAAAGGAAAGAAAACCAAAGGAAAATGTTTCCATTGTGGTGAGAAAGGACATTGGAAGAGGAATTGTCCAACATTCAAGGCTGCCAAGAATAAAGGTATGAAAAGTTCATTTCTTCTTGAAATATGTTTGGTACAGAATCCAACAGATTCCTGGTGTGTGGATTCAAGTTGTACTAATCATATCTGCAATTCTTTGCAGGGGTTCCAGGAGACCAGAAAGTTGAATGAGGGAGAACTATTTCTTACTTTGGCTGATGGGAGCAAGATTCCGGTTGAAGCCGTTGGAGTGCTTAATTTATGTTTTAAGTCTAGAGTTTTAATATTGGAAGATTGTTTGTATGTACCTAATGTTTGTAGGAATTTAATTTCTGCAACTAACTTAGGTAAACATGGATATTGTGTTATCCTGAAAGACAATGTTGTAATAAAGAAGGCTAAAGTGTTTATCTGTTCTGGCAATATTGTAGATGGTCTTTATATTTTAACTCCTGATAAGCATGAATTATACAATTCTGAATTAGATAGTAACTCTCATGTGAAATCATTAAAGAGAAAGTTTCCTTCTACTAGTGATGCATATCTATGGCACTTGCGTTTAGGTCATATCAATTCAAGTAGGATTCAAAGACTAATCAAAGATGGACTTTTACAGCCCATGGACTTTGATGGTTTTCCAGTTTGCGAATCTTGTTTGGAAGGAAAGATGACCAAACGACCTTTTAATGCAAAGGGTAGAAGAGCCTAAGATTTGCTAGAACTAGTACATTCAGATGTATGTGGTCCTATGTCAATCCAAGCAAGAGGTGGCTATGAGTATTTCATTACTTTCACTGATGATTACTCTAGATTTGGTTATGTGTACCTAATGAAACGGAAGTCCGAAGCCTTTGAAAAGTTCAAAGAGTTTAGGGCTGAAGTTGAGAATCAATTAGGTAAACACATAAAGGCCATTCGATCTGATTGAGGTGGCGAATACCTTCTTGGTGATTTTAAGGATTACTTGATTGAAAATGAGATTATATCCCAATTGACTGCACCTGGAACTCCACAACAAAATGGTGTAGCAGAAAGAAGGAATAGGACTCTTTTAGATATGGTTAGGTCTATGTTGAGTTATTCGACTCTACCAATTTCTTTTTGGGGATATGCCTTAAATACTGCAATGTAGCTTCTGAATTTAGTACCTTCGAAGTCTATTCCTAAAACACCTGTAGAGTTGTGGAATGGGCGTAAGCCTAGTATGAGACATCTCCACATTTGGGGTTGTCCAACACATGTGTTGAAAGGAAAGTCTGACAAGTTACAGTCTAAAACAGAAGTGGTATTTTTTGTAGGGTATCCAAAAGGAACAGTTGGAGGTTTATTCTATAGTCATAAGGATAATAAAGTGTTTGTTAGCACAAATGCCAAATTCTTGGAAAATGACTATATGAATAATTTTACTCCGAGAAGTAGAGTTGTCTTGGCTGAAATGAATGAACCTGTAGTTGAACAACCAATGAATGAAACTAGGGATGATGTGACTGTATTGATACACCACAAGATACTACTCATGAGATGTCTAGTACACAGGTGCCTCGTCGTAGTGGGAGAATTGTTCGGCCTCCTATAAGATTCATAGGTTTAGGAGAAACTTATGAGGCTATCTCAGAAGAGGCTGAATCGGATCCTTACACTTATGATGAAGCAATGAATGATATAGATGCACATCATTGGGTCCAAGCTATGAAATCTGAATTGGATTTTATGGATTCCAATCATGTATGGGATCTTGTAAAGGCGCCTTACGGCATTAAACCTGTTGGTTGCAAATGGGTTTACAAGAGAAAGAGAGGGATAGATGGAAAGGTTGAAACCTTTAAAGCAAGACTAGTGGCGAAAGGGTATACACAAAAAGAAGGTATTGATTATGATGAAACTTTTTCGCCAGTAGTCATGCTTAAATCTATCAGAATTCTCTTATCCATTGCTGCTCATTATGATTATGAGATTTGGAAAATGAATGTCAAGACTGCATTTCTTAATGGCAATCTTGAAGAAGAAATATACATGTTGCAACCAGAAGGTTTCATAGCAAAGAACCAAGAGCATATGGTATGCAAGTTGAATAGGTCCATTTATGGACTTAAACAAGCATCTAGGTCATGGAACATCAAATTTGATCAAGCAATCAAGTCATTTGGTTTTGAACAAAATATTGATGAACCATGTGTGTACAAAAGACATCGAGACAAAGTAGTAATGTTTCTAGTGCTTTATGTTGATGATATTCTACTAATTGGGAATGATGTAGGGGTAATGTCATCGGTTAAAGTTTGGTTGTCAAGCCAATTTGATATGAAAGACTTGGGTGAGGCTAACTTTATTCTAGGGATCAAGCTTTGGCGAGATCGCAAGAATAAGATGTTAGGCTTATCACAAGCTGGATATATAGATAAGGTCCTAGAACGGTTTAGCATGCAAAACTCCAAGAAAGGATTGCTTCCTTTTAGACATGGAGTTCCTCTGTCTGATGACCAAAGGCCTAAGACTCAAGAGAAAGAAAATATGATGAGACAAGTTCCTTATGCTTCTGCAGTGGGAAGTCTCATGTATGCCATGCTTTGTACTAGACTAGATATTTGTTATTCAGTTGGCATGGTCAGCCGATATCAATCAAATCCAGGACCAAAACATTGGCAAGCTGTAAAGCATATTCTCAAGTATCTTAGGAGAACGAAAGATTATATGCTTGTTTACCATAGTGAGGATTTGATTCCCATTGGCTATACAGATTCAGATTTTCAATCGGATCTAGATTTTAGAAAATCCACTTCAGGACGTGTTTTCACCTTGGGAGGTGGAGCCATAAGTTGGAGGAGTGTCAAGCAATCTTGTATTGCGGACTCCACCATGGAAGCCGAGTACGTTGCTGCTTGTGAAGCAGCAAAGGAGGCTGTTTGGCTCAAGAAATTCCTTTCTAATCTTGGTGTTGTGAGAATGGAGCAAGTTCCCATCACATTGTTTTGCGACAATAGTGGAGCGGTTGCACAATCCAAAGATCCAAGGAATCACAAGAAAGGAAAGCACATTGAGAGGAAGTACCACATCATTCGAGACATTGTTGCTCATGGAGATGTTATGGTAGTAAAGATTGAAAGTGCAAATAATCTAGCAGATCCTTTTACCAAAACCTTGCCTCAAAGGATTTTCGAGTCACATTTGGAGGGAATGGGAGTTAGATTAATGCACAATAGTCTTTAGGGCAAGTGGGAGATTGTTAGGATTAGTGCCCTTAAATCTTATTGTATGATGCTATGTATGATATTATGTATGACATTATGTATGACATGATGTATGACTTAATATTGTGATTGATAAAGTTATTTTATTATTATCTAAAATAATTGTAACATGAATATGGGACATTATCATATAGTCCATGAGATACATTGTATGTGATTTATGTGAAAAGTAATAGAAGATGTAAATCACAAGTTTTTTGTAAACTCAGAATTTATAGTTCGTAGTCGGTGATGAAATTGGGCATTTCATCTGCGAAGACTATAACGTGTCAACTAAGATGATTTGTCTTGATCATGGAAGTGGAAGCTTCTAGTTGATATGTTGATATGTTTTAAGAGTTAAAACATATTGAACAGAACCGCTGTGAGATTTATTATTCTCTTAATGACTGTCAAATGAATAATAAATCTCACGACTTCTATTTGCATGAACTCTTAATCCTGAGAGAATAATGGACCTGATCATGAAGTGTAGGTTGCTTTGATATATCAGGAGTGAGATCTGAAGTGACGGTCAAAACCTCAGTATGTTGGGCAGCCACATTTAGTGTTGATGGAACATATATTATCAAGATGAAATTCATAGTTTCTTGATAGAGATATAAAATATTCCCTTGAGATAAGTTTAATGGGTTCAGTTATTCAGAGAGTTAGGCCTAACCACTTTAGTAAGAAATTACTAAAGTATATATTTATGAAATTGGATTTCATAAATATATAATGAATAACTTTAAAGAATTAAACCGGGTACTCAAGGATAAGATGTAGTAATTTACAAAGTGGCAGTCTATATTTATGACTTTCTGTTACTACGAATATTTTATGAAGGGGTTACGTGTATAATAAAGTCTTGGGATATAATTTATTAATAAGGCCTAGAGTGCAATTATATTTATATAGTGGTATTAAATATAATTAATGGTAACTTTGGACTTGTCAAGAATTGACGGAAAAGCCCAAGGCCCATTGGAGCTAGTGTCTTATTGGTCCTTTTTGGTCCCACTCCAAGCCACACACTAAAGCCCAATTGGAAAGGCCCAATAGGCCAGTCCAATTAGATAATCAGTTAGTTATAAAGGGAGAAACATACAGAATTTTTATTAGAAGAGATTAGAAAAGAAAAAGAAACGGTGTGTGAGAGAGTGTGAGACACACTTTCATTCTCCCTTTGAAAAACTGATTGAGAGACCACACATCTTGGGCGTAAAGTGGAATTGGAGTGAAGATTAAAAGTGTTCCCAAGTGCTTCTAATCTTTGTTTTGAATTTCTCCACACCAAGGTATGCTATCTTATTCTTAAATTCTGAAATTTACATAGTGCACGTTATCAATTATGAATGAAATAGATCCTTGTTCATTGCTTCCGCTGTGGGTTTTGCATGAGATGCAAAACCAGAATTTTTCCCTTCACATGGTCCATAGGCCCACAGGTCAGTCTGCATTATGGTGGTTCGAGGAGTTGTCCGAGGAGGAGTATGTCCTCGGACAGGCCCAGCAATGGCCCTAGGACTTGCTAGACAGATTGGAGGCAGAATTCTGGAAGAACTGGTGGGTAAAGGTGTGATCCAAGCACCCTTTAGAAGCAAGAATGTGTGAGAAATATCTGAGGAAAAAGTTGCTACCACCACATTAAAAGCCGTGCATCTACCTCCCTGGCCGCATTAATGGGGAAATGACCTCTGAACAGTAGAATTCAGCATTCCTGCTATTATTTGAAGACTTCAAGAAGGTGGTGGATGGGACAAGTATCTAAGGGGAAGATTTGTATGACACGTGGATGAAACAGGGAAGAAGAAGAAGTATATAAGAAGACGAGAGAGGAAAGAAGGGGGGACCTATTGGTTAGCTGAAAAAGAACTAAGAACTGTAATCTTTGGCATAGAAAGAGAAGTATTATACAAATTGTCCTCGGCTTACGTCCGAGGAGGTTTCTTTGTCATATTCATTTGTCATTTGCATAGATTACGGCATTCTAGCCTGTTGATCAAACTTCCAACATCCCGAACCTAGGTTTCATACTCTATAAATTTTATTGTATAAGGCTCATTAGGCCTGAGCCCATCACTTGTTTTTGGGTCTAGGTACAAATTGTGCACTTACAATTGGCGCCGTCTGTGGGAAATCTAGCATGGAAGGAATTGGAACATCATGGCAGGCTTAGGTTCGCATCATGCGAAATCTCAGGGATCCCAGCGCGAAGATCTTTTTGAGCGTCTTGAGCGTCGGAGGAATCGAGAGGGAAGTGTGCATACCGTATATCTTGGCGCAAGTCATACGCGTGGTGAAAGCAGTGCCACCCATGAGGATGATGCTAAGGCCATGTAGAGGGAGATTGACCACCTTAAGAAAAAGCTGCACCGTGTCAGACGAAGGCGGGCTTCACCCCCATCCAATCCTTCCTCAAGGGGGTCCCGGGAAAGCAGTTACAGTCCAAGGTCTAGGACTCCCCCCAGCGAAACCTTCTCTTACCAAAGGGATGACCTACCAGGTCGTAAGCATAGGAAGCTTCCCTCCAGGGGCTTGGGGAACGATGCTATGAGCCGAGCATTACATCAACTCTCTAAATCGCCCTTCTCACGCAGGATTGAGAAGGGAAGGCTCCCTAGGCAGTTCACCTAGCCCACCTTCACCATTTATAATGGCAGGACAGACCTGGTGGAACATGTCAGCCACTTTAATCAGAGGATGGCGATGCATTCTCAGAACAAAACCTTGATGTGCAAAGTCTTTCCTTCTAGCCTGGGACCTGTTGCTATGAGATGGTTTAATGGACTAAAGTCGGGGTCTGTCGATTCGTTCATGGAACTTACTAGGGCATTCGCGCCTCGATTCATTACATGCAGCAGAGTTCCTCGACCGTTGGACTCGCTATTATCTATGGCCATGAGGGAGGGAGAGACATTGAAAGCAAACTCCGACAGGTATTGGGAGATGTTCAATGAGATCAATGGAGATTTTGACGAAGTGACGATTAATACTTTTAAAGTGGGCCTTCCCACTGATCATGATTTAAGGAAATCCCTAACCAAAAAGCCCGTATGGAGTGTACGTCGCCTCATGGACCGCATCGACGAGTACAAAAGGGTTAAGGAAGATCAACAGCAGGGTAAGGGTAAGGCGAAGGTTACCCCGTATGAGAGAAGGGATTTCAGGTCGGATAGGTACCATAACAATAAGCCGAGGAGAGATTACTCTGGGCAATCTGGCTCAGCCACTCCTCAAGCAGTTAACACTGTATTCCGAGAACCAGTGCACCAACTGTTGGAGAAAGTCCGTAAGGAGCCTTACTTCAAGTGGCCCAGTAAGATGGTCGAGGACCCCATGAAGCAGAATCAAAACCTCTTTTGTCAATATCATCAGGATGTGGGTCATACTACCGAGAATTTTTGGACCCTCTGGAACCATCTGGAACAGCTCGTTAGCGAGGGAAAATTGAAGCAGCATCTGTATCAACCAAACGGGCAAGGCAGTCAGTTAGGTTCAAATAATCAGAAGAACAACTCATCTCAACCGCCCTTGGGAACTATTAACGTCATCTTCGCTGCACCTGGTAGGACCGGTTCCTACCCTACCAGGGTGATGGCAGTGTCACACTCCCAGGCCAAGGAGGCAGGCTTGAAGCCGAAGAGGATCAGAGGGAGTGTGCCTATCCTAGGATTCTTTGATGAGGATAAGGTTGTGACTATTCAACCCCATAATGACGCCCTGGTTGTCACGTTGAGGATAGGGAATTACAACGTCAAAAGGGTGATGATCATTCAAGGCAGCGGTGCAGATATTATGTACCCTGATTTATTGAAGGGGCTTAAGTTAAAACTGGAGGATCTCACTCCCTATGACTCGCCATTAATAAGTTTTGAAGGGAAGGTTGTTATACCAAAGGGGCAGATTTGATTGCCCATACAGTCTGGCTCGGAAACGGTCGAAGTGGATTTCATTGTGGTTAATGCATATTCTCCATACACGGCCATCCTTGCCAGGCCTTGGCTGCATGCTTTGGGTGCCATCTCCTCAACTTTGCATGTTAAAGTAAAATTCCCTTCGGGGGGATTCATCGAAGAAATTCTAGGCAGCCAATCAGTGGCAAGGCAATGCATATCGGCTGCAGTACTACATCAAGCCAAATCAGAGCCTTCGACCTCGACTGCGGAAGACTTATAGCAATTAATAACTCTGGATACGCCCAGTGCAGTGACAGTATAGGATGCCATATGTGAAGATATGGAGAGATTCCTTATAACCGATGATCCCGAAAGGTTCTTCCAAGTTGGGACACAGTTACCACACCAAGAGAAGATGGAATTGGTGAAGTTTTTGAAAGACAACATCGATGTCTTTGCCTAGGATCCCTATAAGGCTCCGGGGGTTGACCCAAGCTCATTTACCATCATTTGAATGTCAACCCTGCCGTTGTTCCCAGAAGGCAACCACTCCGGCGCTATTCGAAAGAGCATTCCGAGGCTGTCAAGGAGGAGGTGCTCAAGCTCAAAATGGCTGGAGCTATTAAAGAGGTTTTCTACCCAGAATGGTTGGCGCACACAGTTGTAGTGAAAAAGAAGAACGGAAAGTGGAGAGTATGTGTGGACTTCACAGACCTAAACAAAGCCTGCCCAAAGGACTCGTTCCCGATGCCACGCATTGATCAGCTTGTGGATGCTATGGTCGGGCATCCTCGGATGAGCTTTTTAGATGCTTTCCAGGGCTATCACCAAATACCATTGGCGTTGGGTGATCAGGAGAAGACTGCTTTCATTACTCCAACAAGGAACTATCATTATAAAGTAATGCCATTTAGGTTGAAAAATGCCGGGGCTACTTACCAGAGGATGATGACCAGAATGTTTGAATCACAACTTGGAAAGACCATTGAGGTATATGTGGATGATATGGTAGTGAAGAGTAAGGCAGTATCTATGCATGTGAAAGATCTGGACGATACCTTTCAAATACTTAGGAAGTACAAGTTATGCCTTAACGCCTCAAAGTTTTCTTTTGGGGTGGGTTCTGGAAAGTTTATGGGCTACATGGTGACTCCTAGAGGAATAGAGGTGAATCCGGCACAGGTTAGGGCCATTCAGGGCTTGCAACCACCTCGGAATCCAAAAGAAGTTCAAAAATTGACCGGGATGACTACTGCTCTTAGCAGATTTATCTCTCGGTCAGCTGATAGGTGTAGACCTTTTTTTCAACTATTAAATAAATGGAAAGGATTCTAATAGTCCGAGGAGTGTGCTTTAGCTTTCCAGCAACTTAAGGAATATCTTTCCCAGCCGCCCATTATGTCTCGGCCGGAGGTCGATGAAATCCTGTTTGCATACCTGGCTGTGTAGCCATCCATGCAGTTAGCCTGGTTCTTATAAGGGACGACGGCGGGGTACAAAGACCGATTTATTATGTCAGCAAATCCTTGAATGAAGCTGAGGTGCGTTATTTGCCTTTAGAGAAGGCAATTCTGGCTGTAGTCCATGTCACGCGAAAGCTTCCTCATTATTTCCAGTCCCACACCGTTGTGGTTTTAACCCAACTGCCTCTTAAGTCAGTTTTACGGAGTGCTGACTACTCGGGAAGGGTAGCTAAGTGGGGAACTATTTTGGGAGCTTTTGATATCAAATACATGCCACGCACCTTAGTGAAGGGCCAGGTTCTCGCGGATTTGGTGGCAGAATTCGCTGAACCATCGTTGGAAGAAACTGCGAAGGAATTACACATGGATATAAAATCACTTGGCATGATCACGGGCAAAGGACCTCCGATTTGGAAAGTGTATGTAGATGGGGCAGCCAACCAGAGGGGGTCTGGCATTGGACTTGTTTTGGTATCCCCTGAGGGAATTGTCTTTGAGAAATCATTGAGATTAGCATTCTCGGCCACTAATAACGAAGTCGAGTACGAAGCGGTCTTGGTTGGTATGAATATGGTACGTAGAATGGGGGGAAAGGTAATTCATATGTTCTCGGATTCTCAATTAGTCGTGGGCCAAGTGACGGGAACCATGGAGGCTAGGGATCCAAGAATGCAAGAGTACCTGACCCAGGTCATGTGTTTACAATCCGAGTTCGATTCTTTCATCCTTTCGTACATTTCTAGAAATGGAAACACACATGCGAACTCGTTGGCTACTTTGGCGACATCCTCGGCTCAATGTTTGCCTAGGATTATCCTCGTCGAAGACTTGTTAAAACCAACTCTGTGTATCCATCTGATAAGACCTGAACCTAGCTGGATTGACCCTGTGATCTCTTTTCTAAAAAGCGATATTCTTCCTGAGGACAAGTTTGAAACAGATAAGATTCATCGAAAGGCGCCTCATTTCTGGTTGTCCGAGGATCAAAAATTGTATAAACGCTCCTTTTCTAGACCATACTTGCTATGTGTACATCCTGAGGCAACAGAGGCACTTTTGGAAGAATCGTATGAGGGAATTTGCAGAAGCCATACTGGGGGAAGGTCCTTAGCCCATAGGGCTCTGACTCAGGGATATTGGTGGCCCAATATGCAGAGGGAAGCTCAAGACTAAGCAAGAAAGTGTGACCAATGCCAAAGGTTCGCTCCCAACATTCATCAGCTTGGGGGAGTCCTTAATCCTTTGTCCAGTCCTTGGCCATTCGCTCAATGGGGACTGGATATAGTTGGGCCTTTTCCGAGGGCTATGGGAACTAAAAGATGGCTACTCGTGGGAACCGATTACTTCACCAAATGGGTCGAAGCTGAGCCCTTATCAAATATTAGGGATATCGACTCCAAGAAGTTTATCTGGAAGAATATTATCACTAGATTTGGGGTACCTTACACACTTATTTCAGATAATGGCATCCAATTTGATAGTAAAGCTTTCAGGAAATATTATAGTGACATGTGCATCACAAATAGATACTCCACCCCAGCTTACCCTTAGGGAAATGGGCAGGCCGAGGCCGTTAACAAAGTCATAGTCAGTGGACTTAAGAAGAGGCTGGATAATGTGAAAGGTAGATGGGTAGAGGAGTTACCACACGTTTTATGGACGTATTGGACTATGCCACGAAGATCCACTGGAGAAACACCCTTCTCCATGACCTATGGGGCCGAGGCGGTGATACCTTTAGAATTTGGTTTCCCCACGCTAAGGATGAGTTCTTTTGGCCCGAAAAATAATGATGGCCTCCTTGAAAAAAGCTTGGATCTAGTTAAGGAGCGGAGAGAGGCCGCCATGGTCCAAATGGCTTAATATCAGCAGAAGCTTAAACGAGGATATGATGCTCATGTGAAGCTAAGGCCACTAGTGCCTGGGGATTTGGTGTTGAGAAAAGTCGTGGTTACTGCAAAAAACCCTACATGGGGAAAGCTAGCACCAAATTGGGAAGGGCCCTATCAGATCATCTCTGTAGCGGGCATAAGATCATATCGATTAGTTGATCTAAATGAAAAAATCGTACAACGCCCCTAGAATGTAAATAACCTACGAAGGTATTATTATTAATAAAAAATACTTTCATCGTTTGTTATTCAAATTATCAATATGTACTTGGGTTTATCTCTCACTAATTCTAAGTATCAAACAGAAACTTGGACATGCATGGTCGTTGGACCACATGCCTTGTGGAAATTGATGTCTTATTGTTTGTTAAACAGAACCTTAGTTATGTCGGGTCCTCAGACCTTCTACTTTGGAGAAATTAACATTTCAAGTTATTATTTCTAAGTATCAAACAGAAACTTGGTTATGCATGGTCATCGGACCACATGACTTATGGAAATTGATGACTTATTGTTTGTTAAACAGAACCTTAGTTATGTCGGGTCTTCAGACCTTTTACTTTGGGAAAATTAAAATTTCAAGTAACTACTTCTAAGTATCAAACAGAAACTTGGTCATGCATGGTCCTCGGACCATATGCCTTGTGGAAATTGATGTCTTATTGAGTGTTAAACAAAACCTTAGTTATGTCGGGTCCTTGGACCTTTTACTTTGGGGAAATTAACATTTCAAGTTACTACTTCTAAGTATCAAACAGAAACTTGGTCATGCATGGTCCTCGGATCACATGCCTTGTGGAAATTGATGACTTATTGTTTGTTAAACAGAACCTTAGTTATGTCGGGTCCTCAGACCTTCGACTTTGGAAAAATTAACATTTCAAGTTACTATTTCGAAGTATCAAACAGAAACTTAGACATGCACGGTCTTCGGACCACATGCCTTTTGGAAATTGATGTCTTATTGTTTGTTAAATAGAACCTTCGTTATGTTGGGTCCTCAGACCTTCTACTTTGGGAAAATTAACATTTCAAGTTACTATTTCTAAGTATCAAACAGAAACTTGGTCATGCATGGTCCTCGGACCACATGCCTTGTGGAAATTGATGTCTTATTGTTTGTTAAACAGAACCTTAGTTATGTCGGGTCCTCAGACCTTCTACTTTGGAGAAATTAACATTTCAAGTTACTATTTCTAAGTATCAAACAGAAACTTGGTCATGCATGGTCCTTAGACCACATGCCTTATGGAAATTGATGTCTTATTGTTTGTTAAACAGAACCTTACTTATGTCAGGTCTTCAAACCCTCTACTTTGGAAAAATTAACATGTCAAGTTACTACTTCTAAGTATCAAACAGAAACTTGGTCATGCATGGTCCTCGGACCACATGTCTTCTGGAAATTGATGTCTTATTGCTTTTTAAACAGAACATTAGTTATGTCGGGTCCTCAGACCTTCTACTTTGGGAAATTAATATTTTAAGTTACTGTTTCTAAGTATCAAACAGAAACTTGGTCATGCATGGTCCTCGGATCACATGCCTTGTGGAAATTGGTGTCTTATTGGGTGTTAAACAGAACCTTAGTTATGTCGAGTCCTCAGACCTTCTACTTTGGGGAAATTAACATTTCAAGTTACTATTTCTAAGTATCAAACAGAAACTTGGACATGTATGGTCTTCGAATCACATGCGTTGTGGAAATTGATGTCTTATTGTTTGCTAAACAGAACCTTAGTTGTGTCGGGTCCTCAGACTTTCTAGTTTGGGGAAATTAACATTTCAAGTTCCTATTTCTAGGTATTAAACAGAAACTTGGTCATGCATGGTTCTCAGACCATATAACTTGTGGAAATTGATGATTTATTGTTTCTTAAACAGAACCTTAGTTATATCGGGTCTTCAGACCTTCTACTTTGGGAAAATTAACATTTCAAGTTACTACTTCTAAGTATCAAATAGAAACTTGGTCATGCATGGTCCTCGGACCACATGTCTTGTGGAAATTGATGTCTTATTGCTTGTTAAATAGAACATTAGTTATGTTGGGTCCTCAGACCTTCTACTTTGGGAAATTAATATTTCAAGTTACTGTTTCTAAGTATCAAACAGAAATTTGGTCATACATGGTCCTCGGACCACATGCCTTGTGGAAATTGATGTCTTATTGTTTGTTAAACAGAACCTTAGTTATGTCGGGTCTTCAGACCTTCTACTTTGGGGAAATTAACATTTCAAGTTACTACTTCTAAGTATCAAACAGAAATTTGGTCATGCATGGTCCTCAAACCACATGCCTTGTGAAAATTGATGTTTTATTGAGTGTTAAACAGAACCTTAGTTATGTCGAGTCCTCAGACCTTCTACTTTGGGGAAATTAACATTTCAAGTTACTACTTCTAAGTATCAAATAGAAACTTGGTCATGCATGGTCCTCGGATCACATGCCTTGTGGAAATTGATGACTTATTGTTTGTTAAACAGAACCTTAGTTATGTCGGGTCCTCAGACCTTTTACTTTGGGAAAATTAACATTTCAAGTTACTATTTCTAAGTATCAAACAGAAACTTGGGCATGCATGGTCTTCGGACCACATGCCTTGTGGAAATTGATGTCTTATTGTTTGTTAAACAAAACCTTAGTTATGTCGGGTCCTCAGACCTTCTACTTTGGGAAAATTAACATTTCAAGTTACTATTTCTAAGTATCAAACAGAAACTTGGTCATGCATGGTCCTCAAACCACATGCCTTGTGGAAATTGATGACTTATTGTTTGTTGAACAGAACCTTAGTTATATCGGGTCCTTAGACCTTCTACTTTGGAGAAATTAATATTTTAAGTTACTATTTCTAGGTATCAAACAGAAACTTGGTTATGCATGGTCCTCGGACCACATGCCTTGTGGAAATTGATGACTTATTGTTTGTTGAACAGAACCTTAGTTATGTCGGGTCTTCAGACCTTCTACTTTGGGGAAATTAACATTTCAAGTTACTACTTCTAAGTATCAAACAGAAACTTGGTCGTGCATGGTCCTCGGACCACATGTCTTATGGAAATTGATGTCTTTTTGCTTGTTTAAACAGAACCTTAGTTATGTCGGGTCCTCAGACCTTCTACTTTGGGAAATTAATATTTCAAGTTACTGTTTCTAAGTATCAAACAGAAACTTGGTCATGCATGGTCCTCTGACCACATGCCTTGTAGAAATTGGTGTCTTATTGGGTGTTAAACAGAACCTTAGTTATGTCGAGTCCTCAGACCTTCTACTTTGGGAACATTAACATTTCAAGTAACTACTTCTAAGTATCAAACAGAAACTTGGTCATGCATGGTCCTCAGACCATATGCCTTGTGGAAATTGATGACTTATTATTTGTTAAATAGAACCTTAGTTATGTCGGGTCCTCAGACCTTCTACTTTGGGAAAATTAACATTTCAAGTTACTATTTCTAAGTATCAAACAGAAACTTGGACATGCATGGTCTTCGGACGACATGCCTTGTGGAAATTGATGTCTTATTGTTTGTTAAACAGAACCTTAGTTACGTCGGGTCCTTAGACCTTCTACTTTGGAGAAATTGACATTTCAAGTTACTATTTCTAAGTATTAAACAGAAACTTGGTCATGTGTGGTTCTCGGACCATATAACTTGTGGAAATTGATGACTTATTGTTTCTAAAACAGAACCTTAGTTATGTCGGGTCCTCAGACCTTCTACTTTGGGGAAATTAACATTTCAAGTTACTATTTCTAAGTATCAAACAGAAACTTGGACATGCATGGTCTTCGGACCACATGCCTTGTGGAAATTGATGACACATTGTTTGTTAAACAGAACCTTAGTTATGTCGGGTCTTCAAACCTTCTACTTTGGGGAAATTAACATTTCAAGTTACTACTTCTAAGTATCAAACAGAAATTTGGTTATGCATGGTCCTCGGACCACATGTCTTGTGGAAATTGATGTCTTATTACTTGTTAAACAGAACCTTAGTTATGTCAGGTCCTCAGACCTTCTACTTTGGGAAATTAATATTTCAAGTTACTGTTTCTAAGTATTAAATAGAAACTTGGACATGCATGGTTCTCGGACCACATGCCTTGTGAAAATTAACATCCTACTTGTTGTTGAAAGGAAGTTTGGTTATGTCGGGTCCTTGAACCCTCTACTTTGGGAACATTAGTAAAAACCATATCACATTAGTGTTAAGGTGTTGATGAGACACTTAGATTGCTTTATGCCCCAAATTGAATTCTAAGTTAAGTTTTTGATTGTGTATTGCAGTGTTACATATGTTATGCTCTTGAGGCATGATTTGCAAAATATAAGCTAAGTATTTGTACTTCTATTTTAAGTTATGACAAATTGAAATATTGGAAGTGGAGTTAGTTGTTCCATTCATTCATGTTTATGCTAATGAGTATTTTTATACTAAAAATTGGAAGTCAAATGAAAATCAAACCAGACAGTTTCTCATTAGTTTCTGTTAATGTACATTCGAAGCAAAAAATTTAAAAATTTGTTACATAACAAAAAGAGAAGTCCTAACTAGCCTAAACCCTAAGCCTTAGAAGGGGGGTTCTACTCGAAAGTGCTGGCAGCCTCTGTGCGTTTCAGCTCCATTTCGAATGAGGACTGGGCTTGTTTTCCCTTATCTGTTGCCATCGGTGGAGGGACATTGGGCTCGACGCTTTGGCTAGTAGTCTTCTCGGCACCATCACCCTGTTCCTTCTCTTTGTTGGAACCCTTAGGTTCTGTAGGAGTTGGAATGGGCTCTGGAATAATGGGAGGGAGCGTGGAAGATGCTGTCTCAGGGGCAGGTGCGACAGGAGGAAGTTCTTCTATCACCTGGATGTCTTGGGGGAGCCAGATGTTTTCGAGCTTCCTCAACTCAGAGGTTAAGAGAATCCCTGCCACATTCAAAGCTTCCCCCCACACTTGTTGACAGTATTCCCGGCATAGCTCGGCGAACTCCTCGGTTAGTTGGTTTTCTGTCGCCTCCACCCCTTCCTTGTAAAGGACCTTCTTCGCGGCCTCCATGGAGTCCTTAAAGGTACGAGCCTCATCTCTCATTTTAGCAAGCTCCTTCTTCAGGTCGGAGTTCTCTTGTTGAGATTTGGATAAGTCTTCATCCTTTTGATGAAGAAGCTTGCGTTGCCCCTCCACCTGGGTCCTCATTGTCTTCAGACTGGCCTCGTCACCGTCCTTTTCCCTCTTTAGCTCTGCTAGCTGTGTGGTTAGCTTCTCGTTCTACGCAAGAGCTTGGCCTAAGGACTTCTCGGTCTCCTGCCTAAGCTCTAGTTCGAGTCCAGCTTTCTTCCGAGAATCTTCCACCCACTTCTCGGCAGTAAAGACTTCCTGGATGGCCTGTGGTGAAATATCAAAATGAATGCATTTTTAGTAACGCGAGTCTCAAGTACATAAGAATGTTTCTTTCGTTAAGGTGTAATGAAAGAATAAGGTGAGGATAAAACTTAGATACTCACCAAGGCCAAGTCCCTTTTTAGCGAAAGGAACAGATGCAGTTGGTTCATCTTGTCCAGGGCGTCTATGTCCTTAGGTAGAAGAAGGGGACGTTCCAAGGCGTCGGCCAGGTGGAGAGCATGACCTTGTTGGAACGCCCTAATACTAGATTGGCAGGAGATTGGTACCCCGTCCAGTTTCAGCTCAGGAGACCAGTTAGCCGGTGTACGGCGTACCTCGACGAGGTCCCTGTTCTCTCCGCTTTCCACTGAAAAGGCACGTCCCTTGCCTTTGCTAGGTTTTTGTTGTTGTTATTGTTGTTGTTGTTGTTTCAACTTCTTCTGCCTCTCTGCATCTGTCTCCTCGGCCTCACTCTTCCTCTTCTTCTTAGGCTCTGCAACGGGAGGCTTAGGATCAGAGGGAGGAGGGGGTGGGGGCAAGGATGGAGGGACTTACGACCCACCTGTTCCCTTTTGAGAGACTCTCGCACCCCTCTTATTCATCAGCTTCTGTAGAGCGTCCATTTCTTCTTCTTCAGAGCTTGATTCAGGCTGTGCAATCACCAGACCTTGTATGCCCGAAATTTCGGCGGGCGCGTGTTCTTCGTCCGAAAGGATGACGAGCTGCTCCTCTTAGGATCTCTCAGCTCCCTCGAATTGAAATTGGTTTATCTCCTCATCCAACGATTGTTGTGAGGACCTTGGCTCTTCTCGGATGGCGGTTGTCTGGGAATGTGCCGAAAGAGGAATCGCAGCGATCGGGCGAGAATATAGGATGATGGAAGGATTGTCTGGGAGTTCGTGGTTGGAAAGGAAGCTAGGTCGTGCCACGTCTATCCTCCTGCGTCGTTTGTCTCTCGCAATGATCGCGTTGTCAATTTCTTGGAAGTCCACTGATACAGGGTCGTATCCTAGTATCATGTGGGCAGCTCTCACTTGTAGGTCTTCACTGACAAAGACTTCAGAGCGAAGGACACAGTTCAAGTCAGCAACGTTGCAAAGGCTAAGACGAGGGCGTACGTGTTGTTTATCTGTGAGAAGAAACATCCGAGAAGATGAGCATGGTCAGACTAGTGATAAACATCAAGGAAAAAAGCAATAATGTGCAATAAAATTAAAAGCGGTAAAGGCAACGGGATTGAATCATGGGTTAGGAAATCTAACTCCTAAGGAGTCACACCTAGCTCTCCCCATTCGACTGGGCAGTGAGGACCGTCAGACCAGTTTCCTAAGGCGATGAGATAGTCGTCTTTCATGCCTTTGTTGGATTTGGGAAGACAGGAAATCAACCTAACGATGCTAGACCTGGATTTAATGTAATATCCTACATTTTTGAATTTATGGCACTCGTACATATAGGCAACGTCGTGCCATGTGAGGTTCAGACCCATTTTCTTGTTCAGAGCATCGACACAACCTAAGACTCTAAACACGTTTGGTGTGCATTGGTCTGGGCATAACCTATGGTTGCGAAGGTATTCACTGGTCACGTTTTTCATGGAGAGGGTCGTCCCACCTTCTATGAAGGTGATCATGGGAATGATGACTTCTCCCTCTCTCCTAGCGTTACCTACGGCTTCTACTGGGCAATATCTTAAGCCTATATCATCAGGAATTTGGTATTTGGCACTAAAACCCTCCATACCAGCGTCAGTATCTACTAAACACTTAAATCTACCCATTTGGTGGGAGTGAAAATGAAAGTTTAAAGAAGGAAAGGGGTTTAAATGGTGGCCAAGGACAGAAGCCAAGAAGGAATGAGTAAAGAAAAGTGAAAACTTACGGGAGTTGGTTATGCGATTCTTCATGAGCTTCTGGAGAAAAAAGGTAATGATTGACACTTAGATGCGATTGATTTTTGAAAGAAAGAATGAAGGTACGGGTTCCTAGGCGTTTTGACGTGCAGGAGGCGGCCTTGAAATTAAAATTCTCCCGCTCAAATTTTTAGAGCCAATTTGAGCCGTTGGATGCGTATCCCACCGTTGAACGTGGGGAACAGGATGTAACTTGCGGTCATAAATGCGCGCGTTCCGGGTTTCGAAGCGTCAGAGACGGTTTAAGCGAACGAAAAGGCCCCTACACGTGCAGCGGTTTGCAAAGCGTGTGGAAGGTGCGTTGTTTGGTTCAAAACTCTATTTCTCTCCTCGGATGGGAGGGAAAAATAAAGTTTTGAGGGGCTATTGTGGGGGGTAAAAATGTTCGAACAAATGTTTGGGCTTTGGGCCTGATTGGTTAATACAAGTCTGTTTGGTCAGGGTCCATAGGCCCACAGGTCAGTCCGCACTATGGTGGTCCAAGGAGTTGTCCGAGGAGGAGTATATCCTCGGACAGGCCCAGCAATGGCCCTGGGACTTGCTAAACGGATTAGAGGCAGAATTCTGGAAGAACTGGTGGGTAACAGTGTGATCCAAGCACCCTTTAGAAGTAAGAACGTGTGAGAAATATCTGAGGAAAAAGCTACTACCACCACATTAAAGGCCCTGCATCTACCTCCCTGGCCGCATTAATGGGAAAATGACCTCTGAACAGTAGAATTCAACATTCCTGCTATTATTTGAAGACTTCAAGAAGGTGGTGGATGGGACAAGTATCTAAGGGGAAGATATGTATGACACGTGGATGAAACAGGGAAGAAGAAGAAGTATATAAGAAGACGAGAGAGGAAAGAAGGGGGGACTTACTGGTTAGTTGAAAAAGAACTAAGAACTGTAATCTTTGGCATAGAAAGAGAAGTATTATACAAATTGTCATCAGCTTACGTCCGATGAGGTTTCTTTGTCATATAAATTTGTCATTTGCATAGATTGCGGCATTCTAGCCTGTTGATCAAACTTCCAACATTCCGAACCTAGGTTTCAAATCCATACTCTACAAATTTCATTGTATAAGGCTCATTGGGCCTGAGCCCATCACTTGTTTTTGGGTCCAGGTACAAATTGTGCACTTACAATTTTAATAAAGAACAATGACGAAAAAGAACAAGGATACTTTAAAAACATAGTGTACAAATAAGTATTCAAAGAATTTCCAAAGGGAAAAAGATACTTCTAACATTTTTCAATCGTTGATATTATTGTTAACAATATTTCAAGTCACTAACAAATTAGTACTTATTTTGTTATAATATTTATTAAAATATATAATTATTTAACATATATTTTATAAATTTTTTCATAAAAATGTGCAACGTACGGGCCTCTATATATATATATATATATATATAGTAGTCCTTGACCAAAAAAAAAAAAAAAATAGTAATGGGGTTTGCATTGCCAAATGGATTTATGCATACTGCAGGGCGAGCCATAGCCAAAAATTGAATTAGGGCCGAAAAGGGTTGACTAACTCAAGCTCAGAATAGGAGTATATTTTGGTGAAAGTGTAACAAATAAAAAAGAGAAATGATATGTCCACAATATTTTTACAACAAATTCTAAGTGGCAAACAATTGAATAAAAATTTAGGGGGCGTTTGGCAAGCTAGTATAAACACATTTCCATACATTTTAAATAACATTACACATTTTTTTGAACACTTTTTCACCCACACGTATATTAAAAACACCCAAACAAAATAACTTGAACTACTCTCTCAAACACCTCCTCTTTCACACCTATTTTGCTACAAACAATTGTCCCCTGGTGGACTATAACTGAGAATATGTATTATTATATGACCCATCATTTTTTTCTCTAACAATTACAATTTACCACATAAAACAATTATACTAAAATGTATGTGAAAGTGAAAGTGAAAGTATGTGACAAAAAAGAATTCTATAATATATTTACAAACTATTATTTACTAATTCTTATTAGACTCGTTAATAACATACCAATATTCAATTGTCAAGCGCATTGGCAATTTGTAGAAAATATCAATAAAAGAAAGATTTTGTTTAGAGCACATAATAATTAATCCTTAAAAAAAAAAACTTAAATGTTGAAAAAATATTAAGAACTTCTTTAATTTTTGAAATTTTTTTACAAAAAAATGATAGCTTAAAGAACCCATAAAAGAAAGAAAAGAATCAGTAAAAAATTTGACACACACTGACACTAGTAGTCCTAGAGTAGTACACGTCAGGGCACACGCAAATTGTTTGGCGCCGTTGCACGCCACGAATCACAATCAGGAATCTGCAAATTATTATTAATATAATAATAATAATAATAATAATTACAGTATAATATTGGAAATTCCCACGCAAAATTATGAAGGAAGGAAGGAAGGAAAGGCCTGGAAAGTAGGAAACCCTCCTTTCGTTTTCATCAATTACAGACCAATCAGTTTCCTTTCATTTCTCAACTCTCTTCCTCTTCCTATAAAAATTGTTTACTTACTCTCTCTCTCTCTCTCTCTCTCTCTCTCACCTTGTTCCATTTTTCAACAACAATTGAATCAATCATAAATTATAGAATCCCAGCAACAATCAGTAACACAACACAACACAACTCAACAACAATGAACAAACAACAGTATTGAATTTCCAAAAAAGGGAAAGGAAAGGAAAGGAATGGTGGGGTCGAGGCCCAGTCTACCTTCATGGGTAACTGCAGCAACTACCAGTACAAGGGTTGATTTTGAAGGAAACGTTTCATCCATGTCGAAATCTGTTTCTGATATGAATTTGGGGTTTGGAGAGAGGGCTTTCTCTGCCGCTGGCGCCGCTGCCATCTCCGCTATCCTCGTTAACCCTCTTGATATCGCCAAGGTGAAGGTGGTGGAACAATACAATACAATACAATCCACTTTCTTATGTACACCATTGCTGCTGCAAGCAACATTTCTTATATTTCTCTCTAATTTTCTGTGTTTTTAATTTCTCCCCATTTAATTTGATTGATAGTTACAATGGATTGGGGAGGGAGAATTTGAACCTTGGAAAGAACCACCCACGCACCAAAATGTGCTATGCTAGTTGAACTACAGTGGAGACCTCACCTCTTGCTCTGATAAAAATTACCAATTATTCCTAAAACAAAAAAAATTCAGCTATTAGGAAGGAATGCATGAATTTAATCATTATTATTCTAATACTCGTATGTATGTATGTATTTTTAGTCTTTAACTTGAACTTGAGGTTTCTATGACTATGACAATATTTTTGATGCGTATTATGTCCAGACAAGGTTGCAAGCACAGGCTGCGGGAGTTCCCTATCACTATCAGGGACCATGTCCTATGGCATGTTTTGACACAAACACGGTATGCTGCTTACAGTTACTGCTTCTTTTGTGATTCTTTTACTTGCAATAACAATACATACATACATACATACATTAGTTATTACTCTTTTTTTTTTTATCTTGGTTTCTCCCTCCGCAAGAAGGGATAGGAAACTTTAATCAATGTAGGTTATGTTGAAAAATGCTTGATGTCTTTTATGTTTTAGATGCTTCCCGATTTGAAGTCGACTACATCATCTGCACGTGCACTTCTCGGCTCTGGCTCTGAACCAGTATGCCCTTCAGATTGTAATCGGTATACGGGAACACTGGATGTTTTATACAAAGTCATACGTCAGGTTAGTAAACATACCTACATACATACATATATGGCTAGAGTGTATGGCATAATTTGTTTCACAACCTAAGTTTCCAAATACTTTTTGATGCTTAGCAGCTGGCCTCTTGCAAGTTGCAATGTCATTATACTTTCTAAAATGATAGAAGCAAATAAGCTTGCATTCTTTTGTTTTTCAAGGACAAGGAGGAGACTTCCGTATATCTACCCTTAAAAATCGTTTCTTTCAACCGAGTTGTGAATTGAATTTTTTCTAAACCATTGTCCTGTTCCTTAATAAAAGCTTTACACTCAGGATTCGGGATCTATTATTGATATACTGATGCAGGATTAGGTTTTTGAGGACTCATTGCTTAAGAGTATAAGGGAAAAAAGGGATTATGAAGTTTATTGCATTTTTAGGGATAGTTTTAACATTTACTGCTTGAATTTATCTCCTTTTACAAGTTTGTAGCCTTTCTGTAGCTTCATGAGTATTGCATACCAAATAAGTTTAGGATGTCAATCAATATGAAAATTGTATTTAATCAAGTTCATTAGTGTCATTGTAGCACATGCGTGACACTTACAATCAGGCTTCTTATGAATGCTGTTAAGTTGCTCTGTCCATGTCTTGCAGATGCACCTGTTATGTGCAGCTTAAAGATATATTTGTTTTTATATTATCAACTTTGTGTTTGGTGTGCAAATCACTTATCTCTAGAGGCTTCAAGGGGTGAATTTGTGCAGGAAGGCTTTACTAGGCTGTGGAGAGGCACAAATGCAAGCTTAGCATTGGCTGTACCAACTGTAAGTCTCCTAGATAGGAATTTGTTTTATAGTTTCTTCTCAGGATTGATCCAAGCATAACCTATTGTTTGTATCTTTTGTTGTTTGCTGTCTTGATGAAAGTTATTATTATTAATTGACAACCAGGTTGGCATCTACTTGCCTTGTTATGATATATTCCGTAATTCAATGGAAGAATTTACAATTCAGAATGCTCCAAACTTGACTCCATATGTCCCATTAGTTGCAGGGTCTGTTTCACGGTCATTAGCTTGTGTTTCTTGTTACCCTGTTGAACTGGCAAGGACCCGCATGCAGGTCAGTACTGTTGTATTTGTGTAACACTGAGCTTTTCATCCAAACAAGAACTTAGTTTTACTAGTCCTTGTACATTTAATAAATTTATAGGAGATTTGACTTTGAAAAAACAGAAATGGAAAAGAGAGAACAGGAAAGGAAAGGAGTAACTTCATTTGTATCGGGATTGCTTACATTGTGCTCATTTGAGAGAAACATATTTTCATTGGTATATATTAGGCTTAAAGAGTAAGCTAGGAAAAAAGTACAATTGTACTTGAAAAATTAAAGCTTTAAAAAGTTGTATATAAGCTAAACAGAAATTAGCTCTGTCAACAAGAACTACTTTTATGGAGAATTTGTGCTACATATGTGCAGGGAACTACTTTAATGGAGAATTGTTTTTGATTGATGTTCTTCGTTCTGGTTTTCTTGTCTTTTTAATATAGGCTTTTAAAGAAACCCAAATTGGGGTGAAGCCTCCAGGAGTGTGGAAGACATTGCTTGAGGTCATCAACCCAGTCAAGAGCACAAACCTACTTCAAAATTGTGAGTGTGTACTTCTGATATGATTTGTCTTGGGTCTATTGAGTTGTAAATAATGGAAGATCAGGATTAGGTGACAAGAACGGAGAGAAGAATGAAAGAAGAGATATTAGAAAATAAGTTTAGGAATTAGGACTCTAGTAATTAGTCCTTTGCTTGGATCCTTAGTATATAACATGATTACATCATTAAGTTAATATAACAAGACAACAAAAAATCCTTAGTCCCAAATCTATGGGGTTAGATATGGACCCTCAACAAGCTTATCATGGTTTCACATGTATTCTTACCCACCTTCCATGTTTACCCTTCCTCACTGGTAATGCTAACAGTCCCCTTGAAGTTGGAGTACATAGATAAGCATGCTTAGCTTGGAAGTCAATTGTCGAAAGAAAATGCATGCTAAGAACTTCAGAAGAATAACGACCAGTTGATCATTTGAGTGAACATAGAGATTGACAATTTGTTTCCTCTTCAATAAATCTTGACTGATGGTCAGATTTCTATGTGCTTGGTGTGCTCATGGAAAATAGGATTGTTAGCTTGTGGCTTATTTGTCACTAGTTGTAACATTTGTTTTATAGGTAACAAACATATCTTATTAAAAAAAAAGAAGCAGATGTACAAAAGAAGAATCTAAGGAGGACACAAGTCATATTACCCTCAAATAGCACATAAAATTACAAAACTAGCGCGTCCATAAAGGCATAGAGTGTATAAGGTCTATTCAGATCCAAACAGCTATCCCATAGCAACAAAATCTTTACTCATCCAATATTCGTAAATTGGATCTCCCATATTAGGGGGGTACCTGTCAAATGTTTTAATTTACATTTTCCTTGCAGAAAACTTTCACGCCATGTTCCCAAGCTAGACAGTTAAACTATTCAACTTCTTGTGATAATTGTTTTAAGCATACCCTCATCCTTAAGAAATGTTGGTTTTTCCTTAGCCATGGCTTCTGCAGTCATATCGAACACAATAAACACAAATTGGGACAAGAACCCAATCCAACGCAACCAAGCTGATTCAAACCAGAATTAGAAAGGGAAAAAAATGCGTCTAACAAAAAAAAAAAAAAAAGGTGCAACACACTCATAAGCTTACCAGTATAATAACTAGCATCACCAAACAACCAATAGCCAAGACAAGGACCTATAAAAGCAACAAACATCACAGAATTCTTACTTTTGAAGATTGAGTAACACAAATCCATAGAATTGAGAAAAAGCTTCATAAAATAAACAAATAACCAACATCTAGGTCCCCCCTAAAAAGTCCATTTGGTCCATATGGAAGTGATCCTGTCAATATCAGTAGCAAATCCCCAAAAAGTGCAGATTGAGAGAAGAGAGTTGAAATTTGGGGTTCGTCAGTTGAGTGTTTCAGATATCCTTTGGTGGCTTGGGAAAAGGTTTGCCTATCGCGCGAGTGGGGTGGGCTGGGAATTCAGAATTTGGCGTCTTTGATCAGGCCCTACTTGGGAAATGGCTCTGGAGGTTTGGCCATGAAACCACCCATCTGTGGCAAAGGGTCATAGCCATGAAATATGGGGAGGGAAAAGGGCGTTGGTGCACTAGAGCTAGTAGAAGGGCTCATGGTTGTGGGTTATGGCGGAGTATTAGTGAAGGGTGGGATACTTTCGCTAAGCATTTTTCTTTTGTGGTGGGGGATAGTTCTCGTATTCTTTTTTGGCATGATAAGTGGACTGGGAATGTTCCTCTTAAAATTCTTTATCCTTAGTTATTTTTGTGCTCAGCCAATAAGGAAGCTTGTATTTCTAAAGTGTTAAGCCCTCTAGTGGGTGATAATGACAGAGTGTGGAGTTTAAGATTTTATAGGGAATTCAATGATTGGGAGTTAGCGGCTTCCTACTCCCTTCTTCGTTTCATCCAAACCCATATCCTTAGGGGTGGAGGGTGTGACAGGCTTTGTTGGGATCTTAATGGAAGTGGGAAATTCGATATTAGGTCTTTTTATCATAAGATTCGAAATGCAGCTCCTTCCACTTTCCCTTGGAAGGGCATTTGGAAAGCTAAGGTTCCTAAAAGGATGGCTTTTTTTACGTGGATAGCAGCTCATGGTCAGATTCTTACCTTGGATAACCTTATGCTTCGTGGTTGCCCTTTGGCGAATTGCTGTTGTAATGCGGAGTCTTTGGATCACCTGTTACTTTTTTGTTCGATAGCTCATTCTTTGTGGATGTATATGCTTCGGCTGTTTGGAATCAATTGGGTCATGCCAGGTTCAGTGGCGGACTTATTATTTTGTTGGTATAATTGGCTTGAGAAGCATAGTTTTGATATTTGAAATTTGGTTTTAGGCTGTTTATTGTGGACCATTTGGACCGAACGGAATCGGCAGTCTTTTGAGGATGAGGGGAAAACTGTGGTTCAGTTATTAGAGCTTTGCCAACAGACCCTCTTTGATTGGTCTCGTTGTTGGGGTTTCTCGGATTGTTCTACCCTTATGGATTTTCTTTCATCTATTAGAATAGATTAGATGCTGCTTCTGTCTTTCTGTTTCTTTTTTTTCATTCATTCACTACCGTGAACTCCTTGTATTTTTCTTGCTTTTCTTTTATTAATAATATTATCTTCTTACTTGTAAAAAAAAAATTGGGGAAAATAAGAAATGAAGGGTAAAGGACTCGCATAATATGGCATCAAAATTTTTGAAATAAATCGCCACAATAGAAATGGTTGTCCCTACTGGTGCTGATGGCATCATATGAATGTTGAAGTTAGCATGCCCCTGTTATCTAACAATGACCACCAGATTGTTGTAATGGTTTTAGGGTTGGATAAGATTGCTTTGATGCCAAGTTGATTTGTAAAGTATGGAAGATTTGGGTTAGTTGAGAAGAAAGAGAGAAAAGAATGTAAGAAAAGAGATTGGAAAATAGGTTTAGGGCTCAATTTAATCCCTCAATTGTAGCATATCTAATATTTGAGTAATATGAAAATTACTAAAATAGCTAGTGCTAATGCTAAAAATGGTAATCCATGAAAATTAAAAATTTCATTGGATACTCAGAAGTCCTATTTGTATATTTCTTTCTTGGGTTTTATCAGATATATGATTCTCATTTTAACAGTGCAAAACTATCGTGTATTGTGGACCGGACTTGGAGCACAGCTTGCACGTGATGTTCCTTTCTCTGCAATCTGCTGGTCAACTCTTGAGCCGGTGAGAGATTATCTTTTTGAACATTTCAATGGAAACAGTATGATTTCTTATCATGTGTTGCTCCTGCACATATGTCCAACTTGGTGCCACTTTCTCTTGCTGCTTTGTGCAGATCCGAAGAAGAATTCTTGGACTGGTGGGTGATGAAGCCAGTGCACCCTGCATCCTTGGAGCAAACTTTTCTGCTGGTTTTGTTGCAGGAATCCTTGCAGCTGCTGCTACATGTCCGCTAGATGTGGCAAAAACCCGTCGGCAGATAGAGGTTTATTCCCCACCCCCATCCTAGTAAACAAGGTTTCTCTCCAAACTAGTTTGAAGAGAAGCTCTTCAAACTCCTATTTCTTTTTATTGGATGTGAAATTGAAAATCTAACCGTTAAACTACATAACACACATGTCAAATTTCGATCAAATTGGATGTTATTTACTATTCAATCAATAAACTTATTTTTTATGCATTATTTTAGACCACAAAAACTTGAAATTTAAACATATGATTGATAATGTATCTATTGATCTTTGATCTTCTTGAAATTTTGCAAACATAGAGGATATAATAAGAACATGTAATCCAATGGTTAGATTTATAAAATTCACATCCAATAAAAAGATGTCTGAGGAGTTTGAAGGGTTTAGAGAGAAACCTCTTCCCATTTTAGTGCTCTTTACTCTTTTCTACTCTTTCAACAAAGTAAAGAGACGAATATAAAACAAACCTGGCCACCAAATACAAGTGCATTATAAATTAGATAAAGATTGAAGAGAGTCAAGATAAAAGAACCAATAAAAAATGTTGTCAAACTCTTCTTCCATTTGTGGTTTTGAATATGCATAAATGACATGTACAGGGAATGGATCCAAACATTTGGCAGGTCCAAAATATGAAATATGGTCCAACGTATGGCAATTAGCTTCTATTAACAAAAAGTTTTCTTATGCTATAACATGGTGTGCAAGTTTTATTAGAGGAGGAAATCCTATCATCTCTCATAAACTCAACATAACATCGTATGCAAGTAATAGCCTGCCATCATGCTTTATGAAGGGTTACCTTAAACTTCCATGCATTTTCTAGTGACTGAGAACAAAATTGGAAGCATTAGAAACAGATAGTTGGCGACCTTTCTGACTTCTAAATACAAAATTACCTGATGAGAATTTACAATGAAATTTCTGTCGTTCAAATACATGTGAAATCTTTTCCCCCTCTGTCCTCTTTTACAAGTGAAATATTTGTTCACTACAGAAACAAAAGAACTGGAATCCTTGCATAAATTATAAGTTGGCTCCTTCTATGATTTGGCTGTTAACACGGTTTTCTTTTGTAAATTTAGAAAGATCCTGTGAGGGCATTAAAGATGACGACAAGGGAAACTTTGGTGGAAATTTGGAGGTATGTAGCAGTCTTTGGTATCTGATACAACTGTACGATTCCATCACTATTGCATCCAAAATTTCATTAACACAAAATTTTAACCATAGGATGATTCCATTTAGAGCATGTTTAATTCCTATATTAAAATTTATATTTTGATCTTCCAAATTGCTAGCATACGATACAAGCCTTAAACTTTTTGCTTGGATCAGGGATGGTGGAATGAAGGGGCTATTTACCGGAATTGGTCCCCGTATTGCTCGTGCTGGCCCCTCTGTTGGCATTGTTGTCTCCTTTTATGAAGTTGTAAAGTACGCTTTACACCAGAGGTACCTAACTCAATGATCAGGAGCCACTCCCTCAGCCTTTGGGATGACTAACATCAATGGTGCATACCTTTTACAAAGCTAACTGTTCTTTGCACATGGATGATTACATCAATGTTTGAAAGGAATAAACAGAGTTACACCAGGTCCTCTTACCAAGATGTTTCCAATAAACAGAGTTAGACAAGGTCCTACTTGAGGTTGATGTGCCTGCCATTGCAGGATGTTTGCAAAAATAAATTTCTTTTTCTGAAGTCTGAAGTACCAAGATCACAATACATTTTTCATCTCTTTTACATTTCAAAAGCTTGTTTTCAGCATTGTAACAGAATCTCTCTTCAATTGCAAGTACCAAAGATTCTTTAAGGCAATTTCTTTAGTACCACATCTTTAAGATGTTACTGTGCAAAATATAAAAGTAGTGGCTAGAAAATGTGCAGTTTACAAGATTTATATTGCACGCTTGAGAAGGTGTGAGCTGGGCATATGCTTGTGGCCAAGATACTTTCACAAAGTGATAAACAGAAAATAAATTGAAGACTGCTTTATAGGAAAGAATGTAAAATTATTTGTCTCATAATTTGGTGTGTTGGGCTGCTCAGTGTTACTGGGATGGATTTATTTACATCTCTTCTCTACTTTTTTTGGGTTATTCTATAATAGAGATGGATTGGGACCATCTTCAGTTTCTTCTTAATATATGACATTTATTCAGGGGGGAAAAAAATCATTCACCAAAATAAGAATGCCATTCAATTAATTTGCCAAAACAAATGAACGCCACCAACAATCAATGAAAAAGAGAGGAAAATTATCCCCAATATCATATTCATATATCTATGCTATGCACAAAGCAATTCATGTATTCATCTAAAAATCTTATATTTCCTTGTCCTTGCTAGAAGTAGAACTAGAAGCCGTAGGAAGAGGCATCAAGAGGATGGATGAGGTATGTGAGCACCAGCGCCAGAAGCATCAGCACGTATGCAATCCCTTGGTCAATTGAAGTACCTGAATACAACAATGTCCGCATGAATGAATCACATTTTTCAACGCATATATAATAAATAATATAGCGCTTATTTGCTTGAATCACACGCAAAGAAATTCAATTTTGGGTTCTTAGATAGTAATGTAGGAAACAAAAATTTCTAATCTGTAAGATTTCGTCAATAGAATTATATTAAAAATGAATTTTGAACAAACAAGATACAAGATACAACACCCAAATAGCTAAAATAAGAGAAAACAATGCGTAGGTAAGGAACACTTTGAACATCCAAAAAGAAAAAAAGAGCAAACTTTTCGGATCTACAGAAGGCAATGAAAGAAAGAAGTGTATATTAATATAATAATACCATCGCTGGTGGGAGCAGGAGCTGGAGCTGGAGCTGGAGAATGAGCCTCAACCACAATGGCAAATAGTAGAGCAAAAATGAGCACTACCCCAATAACACCACCACTTGATGATGAAGAACCAAAACACACTGCCATTTTAATTGAGACACAGACACAGACACACAGAGAGATATGAAAATGAGAACGAGAACGAGAACGAGAATGATTTGTGAATTGTGTGGGAGAAAGTTTGGTTAATATAAATATATAAATAGAGGGTCTGGCCCTTGGAGAGGAATCCGGCTGGCCACAATGTTGTATGTATATTCAATATTTTATAACGTTAAATAATTACTAATTTTTTTGACTCTGGGTCTACCTTTTCATTTTTTTTTTTTTTTTACTATTTACAATTTACAAGGCCATGTGGTGGTTTTGTTTTATTTCAATTTTTTTTTTTTATCTTGTTTTTGGGTACAGTATAGATCCACTCCACTTTGTCAGCTTCTATAATTGGAGTGGGACCTACCATTTGTATTGTACCCCCCAACAAATTTTAACGGCTAAAATGTTTTTTTTTTTTTTTTGAGAATCAACGGCTAAAATGCTTGATATCTTATTTTTTTCAAAATTTTAATTATTTATTTATAATTGTTGGGACACTGCAAAACTGTGATAAATCATCCAACTGACCAATATTCAAACTTGACATATAGCGAAATTCTTATTAGAAATTAATGTAATCCACTTCATTTGTTTGATTTGGAAAAAAAAAAATCAATAGTAAGATATCCAAACATTTTGTTTGGATTCCCTCTTGCACGGTTACTTTTCAGCCTTGTTGGCACTCAAATTCAAATTTTAAATTGAGTTTAAATAATCATGATAGACTCTGAGGTGACAATAACTCATTTAAATTATAAAATTTGAGAATTTATCCTGTAGTAGTTTGGATAAGGTTGTTCCTTTTTTTTTTTTTTTTTTTTAAAGCTCATATTTGAAGAAAATTTTCAAAAGTTTACTATGAATGTCCCAATTTTTGTGATATTTCATGAAAATAGCCAGAGTTATATTTAAATTTAAAAAAAAAGGGTATGGAATCTCATTTTACTCCTACCGAATATCTTTTTTTTTTTTTTTTTTTCCTTTGAGCCTGAGCCTGGGGGCTGTGGCATTTTCTAGCTCTGGTGAGAGGGAAACAAGTTGGCATCCTAGGGCTAGGAGTAGCCAGGGCATTTGCATAGTTTTCATCTACAATACTCAGCAAGTTAAACAGCTTCTAGGTGTAGGGCCTGCCTATCGTTTGATGTCTTTACTCTTTACTCATTGCCATTGTCTCTCTCTCTCTCTCTCTCTCTCTCTGACACCATAATTAGTTAATTACTCGTTGGTTGGGTGAATTTTCAAATTCAAAGAGACGTTGAAGAAAAAAAAAAGACACTGCCAAGTTGGCACCTCTTTACAGCTTCACGTTATCATTTATTAATGACAATTTGGCTACAAACCAACTTTGGGTTTGGTTAAGAAGGAATAATCAAGGGAAAGAAAATTACACTTTTCTTTCGGTTTCACAAATCATATTACTATATTTTTTTATTATTTGACTCTAACTTCTTTAAAATTGGAAGACATGTAGAATACGTTTGGATCCAGCTTCTTTTAGCTGCGTCCACGTTTTTTTTTTTTTTTTTTCAACGCGTGTTTGTTACTGTTCATTGGCCATGAACAGTGATTTTAGGCCAATGAACAGTAACTTCTGGAATGAACATTATTTTTTACCCCCTTTAAAAATTATTTTGCTACAATATTTTCAGTTTTCAGCAATAAGTTCTATCCAAACGGAATCGTAGAGTAACCTTTGATTTATTTTTTTTTTTTTTTGAGGAAAACCACCTTTGAATTTGGATATACTAAAAACAAAGGTGTTCACCTTTGATTTTCACATTAAAGAGGCTTATTTTTTTGGTCCACATACAAGACAACCAGTAAGTGGTTAGAGATCCGGTAGCAAATTAATAGCCAATATTTAATTAATATTTTCCATAACAGACGGTTGTTAATCCAATCATGGGCACCACACAACATGCCATGATATACGCACATGCTATGGTGAAAGTCAGCCACATGGATCGGTAGCATCCATATATTTTCTAAAAAAGAGCTTCATATACTTTCCACGAATAAAAATGAGTAATGCTCTAACACAATGCATCTACCAAACGCTTAGAATAGTCAAGCCAGAGGTAATTCCGCCGCAAATGCATTGCCTAATGCCTAGATTCCCAAGATCCCAACAACAAAACCAACATAATTATTCCCACAACTTTTTTTTTGATAGGTAGATTACAAACATTTCAATTTCTACCATTTAGTGTTGAGTTGTTCCCTTTTTTTTTTTTTTTTTTTTTTTTTAAGATAAACAGATAGAAAATAAATTGAAAGCTTTTATCCTTTTCATTTAAAATAAAAATAAAAACTTCACAAAAACCTGACAAAAATTTATATAAAACAAAAAAGTACTACACAAGAAAAATAGTAAACTAAATTACAAACTATACCCTTAAAGTTTGGGAGTGAATTTTACATATATACCCACATAAACTTGCCATGCCCGTGTTAGTTTGTTCAATAAAATGCCACATTATTTTTGTAGCCTAAAAAAATTAAATAAATAAAAACAATGTGGCATCATTTTATTAGATGACACATGACACCTTCAAAATAAAATTTCATAAGGTAAGATCCAAATTATGAAATTTTAGGATATAAAATATAAACACATTCAAACTTTTTGGGTGTAGTTTGCAATTTAGCCAAAATAGTATATAGAGGGAGAGGGCTGGAGGGGTTCCAACTCAGATGCCCATGCACCACATGTAGGGGTGGCAATTCGTGTTCGCGTGTCGAGTTCGTGTCGTGTCAAGTCATGAGTATTCGACTACATAGGTCAACACTAACCCGACATGTTTATTAAACGGGTCAAGATTCCTCAACCCTAACACGACCCATTTATTAAACGGGTCAGTCGTGTCGACTTGTTTATCAGATTTTATCAAAATAAAAAATAAAAATTAATGAAAAAACAAACAAATAAATATTTTTAATATAAAATTCAGAACTAACGAGTAACTACATCACAAATAATCATTCAAAATTAAAGCATATCCCAATATCACAAATAATCAATCACAATATGTCAAAGAATATAAATCACAACTAATAAGTTCATATACCTAGAGTTTGAAGGGTATATTGGTAAAATATCATTTAATTATACGGGTCAGACGGGTTCTATGTGTTCAACACTAACTCAACCCATTTATTAAACGGGTTAGCCGTGTCAACCCGAATATGACACGAACCCATTAAGCCTCAACCCATAACCTGCTAATTTCGTGTCATGTCGTGTCGTGTCGGGTTCACGGGTCGTGTCAAATTTTGCCACCCTAACCACATGAGGTGTTAAAACCGTTCGGATATCACTTGATCAACATGATTATTCCAGCAAACTTGATATACTGAAATTTTGTACTATCACGTTTAATAGCAAGTAAAATAATGGAAGATTGACAAATAAAAAATCATCAAATTACAAACCATTAAATTCACAATGCAGGAGGAAATTAATATACACAAGCATTCAAAAAACACTCTCCCAACGTTTTTTCACCCAGCACTCTTAACCTGCATTAAAAATGTAAGTAAAGCCAGTCACCTTAACTGCAAGAAGAAAAGGCAAACTGGATGACTAGTAACTACATAAACGATACTATGGGACACAACGCTGACACCATAAGCATAGGGGCCAATTATAAATAATTTCTAGTAAAGATAACTATGAAATGCTGCTTTTATGTGCTTTCAAATATAATTAACAATGAATCAAACAAATTCAGACATTTCTACCCTCTTTTGGCTGTGTTAGTTTCAACACCCTAGAATAGGAACAGAATCTCCAAGAGGAGCATGTTCAAAATTTAAACATCTTGGTGATATAGAGCTATCCCCCCCCCCCCCCCCTCTCTCTCTCTCTCTCTCTCTCTCAAACAACAGTGAAGAAAAATGTTGCTCTATGAAATGGGATAACATACAAATCTAGTGCCCAAAGGGAGAATCCTACATGTCATGTTTTGGATAATAATGTTATTGAATTAAAAAGGCAATCTTTTTTTACAACATGTGAGGAGGGGGGTTTCGACCCTAGTTCTCATAAAAGAGACCAGGCAGTGCCTAGGCTCTTAGCCTTAATTCAACAAAAAATCTCACTGCTGACCACACCATTAAAGAGTCTTACTTCAACACTGAGGAACTTCATTGCATAGATGATGGCACAACCTATCTTAGAAGGCAAAAAGGTTAACTTTAATAATTTCATTAGCAAGAATAAAATATCAGTTCCTGCAGACTTTTTGCTTACGATAAGTGGGGGGGGGGTGGTTTCAAACCTAGGTTCTCCATGTGAGAACTGGGAATGCTACTGAGCTACAAGCTCGTGGATAGTTCCTGCTGACTTGTTTCCATCAAATTATCAATGTTTTCCACTAAAGAGAGCATGTTAATTGAATTATGTGGACAGCTGGGCATAATGAATAGCACTTCAAAATCAAATAAACAAGAAGATTAGATATGCACAATGGCGCAGTACAAAGAGCAGAAAACAGAATCCCTTGAAATGATTACGAAGAGATCCCCCATGAAGCCTACTATGAGGCAATTGGTAAATTCAAAAAACACACTGGTGTAAGGATGTTCTACATAGGGGTTGAAAATCACATAAGCCATTAGATTCATCGATGTGATGAAATGTGACTATTGGAATAGGCAGCCACCAACCGCTCTGACACAGTGCTGACCTCTAAAAACCAAGCAATCTTTTAGAAATTCTAGAAAATAGCTTACTTGATATGTTCACACAGCTAATTTGGATCCACAGTTCCAGAAGCATTGCCTTCTCCAGTTAGAATGTGGTCCGGGTCCTGCATGAAAAAAATACACTCATTAGGAAATTGCAAAACAAATTAAGTAAGGGAGAAGTAAAGCAAGTAGGCATCTACCTCCATTCCCCATTTTATGTAATCTGGGGACTCACAGGCCTTGTATTCATCAACCAAACTCTCAATTATGTCTCTTGATTCATCAAATTCTGAAAGGTCATTGTCCTGTACAAGTTTTAGATTATATTAAAATGAGACAAATATAATCCCAGAACACAATAAAGCTGGAACAACCTCAAAAGAGTATCTTATCTATCACCCATATTACTCTTTAGTCACAAAGGTCTTATGGTGAAGAGTAATATGCATATACTCAACGTAGGTAGCTGATCAGAAATGTAGATATGATATGCCTCTGAAATACAGTAATATTTTTTCATAAAATTTATAAATTCTGTCCAATATTGCAATTTGCAAATAAGGGAAGTAAAAAACACACAGGATTTCAACAGGGGCAGTGCCCATGACTTGAAAAATTAGATCTGCAATGAAACTATTAAACTTTATAATCATGACAACTCACAGCGAACATTGGGAACTTCCGGTAATTGTCAAGAAAAGCTTGCTTCTTTCTCAACTTCTCATACTGACTCAAACACTTGCTGAAAAGGTGCCGGATGCTAGTATGGCTTGCTAACATAAGACCACTGACCTAACAAATGCAGAATACACCAAATTTATTGCCCATTTGCTCAACTCTTTATTCTAATAAATAGCACATTAATTCATAAGAAAAACAGGTAAGTAGATTACCCAAAACTATTTCGTCAACAAAATTTGATTAAGAAAATTTGTATTCTCTGAAATAAACTTTAAAGAACAGAATATCAACACAAAAAGTAACAAAAGGAACTTGAAGATAAGACACGGAGTCCTACCCTATGAGCAGTTTGAACATATGGGGACTTTCTAGACAGAGCAACCTACAAAAAAATAGACAAAAGTGTTGTATACTTCCAGACGATAAAATTTAAAAAGAATAGAGTGTAGCTCAGGAGTAATTGCTTTTGCTATGGAAAGCGACCTGAATGCTTGCAGGGCCCCACTCAATAAAGTTAACAAGCTTTCTTTCACGTATCCTCTGCAAACTTTCGTGAACCTGATCACAGAGAAGGCAAATATCAAGATGCAGCAGCATTGAAAAACTTTGCAAAAGAAAAAAAGAAGCCATATAGAGATTCCTGATAGCTAAACAGTGTATAATAGAAAATTTTATTCCAAGAATACTAACAAAGATTTGCATGCAAGCAATACTAATTGAAGGCAATGATTTTTTTTTTCTTTTTTTGGTAAACAGTGATGTATGAGAGTCTATTACATATGGCTCCCAAAAAGATATCTGAATTTGCAGACACGTGACTAGTCTTAATAATATAATAATTTCAATTTTTTGATTGGTGAGTTACAAACGCACCCGATGAGGCTTGAACACAAGACCTAACCCTAGAACTTATAAGGGCTGCTGGTTGAGCTAGAGCCTAGAGCTCATTGGCAACATACCAATTTCAATTTTTTATGGTCAAAAGTTAAAAGAAACTGAGATTTAAGTACGGTCTGTCACATAAAAACATTGAGCTAGTCTATCCATACAATCAATTGTATAGGAATTTGTATAAAAATATTCTGACACTTTTAAGTTGCTCAAATATTACCTGAGTAGGGTCCACTTCCCCTTGGATGATATTCAATATTGATATATACTTTGCTTGACTAGCTTCTTTTGTTCGAGCATATGAGGAAACCATAATATTCTTTGTCTGTAAAGTGCAAAAGAGATCTATATCAAAGGAATGCTATATTGTGCATGAATGGAAGAACTAAAAGCAAAGAATCTTGCCTGCAGAAGTCTTCTCATGACATCAAGTACAGTGGTTTTACGAATCACATTAGCCTGCCAAGAAAAGATATATTTGTGTTAGACTTTACTGAAATACTTCTTTATAAGCATAACTTGCCTAATACAAAATTTATGAGACAGCAAACTATCAGAGAGAGAAAGAGAGAGGTGAAAAACATAGTAGATTCCTGACTTGCTCAACTTTAATGAGGTCAAAATGTTTAAATAGAAATTTCAAAGTATTAAAGATTCATAATTATTTTTACAGAACTGCCATAATTCTGAACATAATTTTCTGCAGATGCTATGAAATTAAGAACATTCATATCTGAATATTACCTGGCGCTCCACTGTGAGGGGTGTATATCCCGTCATTAGAAAATGGCATCTTGGGGTAGGAATTAAAGAAGCAAGAAGGCCAACCAAGTCATTGTTCATGTAACCTGGATATCGTAGAGTGGTTGTACTGGCAGACATTACAGTGGAGACCAGAGAATTTGTTTGAGCAAATGTAGGATTTGATAAATGAAGACGTTCCACAGCAATTCTATTCAATGCAGTGTTATCAAGAACAACAACGCAATCAGCATTTAATGTAAGTCGCTTAAGTGTCAAAAGTGAGTTGTAGGGCTGGACCACCACATCACTCGTCTCCATCTGGTTTGGAAACACACTATATGTCTGAACCAGTTTTTTGCTGTAGCGATCATTTAGAGTTTCCAACAGATATGAACCCATACCTGCACCACTTTAAGTGGGAGCACACACAAAATACACAAGTAAGGAAGCACTTCAAGCATTCATGCACATGCAACTGTGCAAATACTACAAAATACAAAAGGTAAGTAAAAGATACCCATCATTGGGTTAAAATTTAAAGATAATATTTGTGCTTGAGGTTCTCATAATTCCATTTTTTATTCATCTTTAAACTGCTAAGAGCAATCTGAATTTAGTCCAACACCCAGCACAAAGCACTTCAGTTCATTCACTAAATTAGAAATTATGAATCAGTTCTAAGTTCCATTGAAATAATGCGAAAGAGTAAATGTAAGATTTACTTTAATTACTCAGTAATGCTGTAAAAAGATAAGTGCTCTCCCCAAATATACAAAATATTTTAAAACCTTGGTTTTATAGGTGAACAGTAAAGACATAATAGAGTAGTAAGAACCTGAGCCTGTTCCTCCAGCAATAGAGTGGCATAAAACAAAACCCTCAAGACTATCACTTCCATCTGCTTCTCTATCAATCATGTCCATTATATCCTCTTCAACACCCTTACCCTGATCATAAATTTAACCATATGACTCTGATATAAAAAGCAGATAAAATATGCCCTAAACAAGCATGAGAAATCTGAAAAACAATTTAAGCGTTTAAAGTATAAACTGGATTGCACATCATGACCTTTCTTGCAAAAGCCAACAAATAATGAATCTCCGAATGATTGAAGCATGAGTGATTAACTGAAATGGTTACTATTTACACTCAAATTGGAAGTATGAACTTGTGAAACAATAATTTATCAGCAAGAAACTTATAGTGTAATAAAATATTTTCAGTTTTCTTTTATGGATATCGCAATGGTTCTATTTGCAATAATCCTATCTATTATTTTGAATTTATAATTCTTCCATTTTGCTAGATGAAACAACAAATTAGACTAAAAAGACTACTAAATTGCTTTCACCCATCTTATAGCTGAATTTGAACCATAGATATCACAGATGCATTAACCTGCAAATATAGCAATGACCCCAAATGAAAAGCTTTGGGTACACATAAAACCCTTAAAAGCATTGGCTCAGAATCTACAGAGAAAATCAAGCAACAGACCTGATGATAACCACTGGCCCAATTATTTCCTGCACCACCTCCATGATCTGAAACAAAGATATTCTCATGATTGTAGAGATTTCGATATTCACTATTCTGGATGCCATTAATCACTCTAGGCTCAAGGTCGATCAGCAATGCTCGTGGGATGTAGTGCTGATCATCAGCTTGATAGAAAAACACATCTTTCCTGTCACCTCCCTGCACCATTTCATACTCAATAATTCTATGTTTGGAATAATGATGAAAAAGGTATAACTTGCTAAGAAGCTCACTGAAAAAGATTGAACATTTCCTAGTGTCACAATAACTAATTTGGCATTAGATTGCTAAGAAAGACTAGAAAAAAAGAAAAATGAAAAAAGAAGATAAATTGTGAATCAAATTTTCATTATTAGGCATCCAAGTATGCAAATTTGAATCAAATACACACAGTACAACAACCAAACCTTTGTCCCAAAATTTTGGGATTGGCTATGAATCCCCATCAAAACATATATATATATATATATATATATATATATATATATATATATATTTATATATATATATGTTTTGATAAGTTTGTGAGAGTCGATTGAATCAATAAAATCTTCATTACCTTTTTTTGTTTGTCTCCCTTCCTTGGGGGTAAACAAGTTATATCAACAAAGAATCAATGAACAACTCTTGAAGTGCCCTTGCGGTGTTGCCGAATTACATGATACATCACAACATCTTTAATCATACTCAGTAATTGAATTGAAACCTGAAATTTCTCCTATTATTTCCTCAAGTGCAGCATCGTTTTTTAGAATTGATGTATGAGAAACCCCAGAAATTGTGATCACCTAAAGGGTTTGATTTTTGTCATTGAACCATAGCAATTCAAGTGCTAACACATCCCCATAAACAAACTCTGGTTGTTCATCGAAACCATTTCTACTACTAATGATATTTTAAGTTTCATCTAAAATCAACTCAACCTTCCTCGTTAACTAGGACACTTCATTCCAGTGTCACTGTCAGTGCTTCTTAATGGCTCTCCTGTCTAAATCTAGTAATGTGCATGTGCAGTGCCTAACAACAATTAAAAGTAAGAAACAATGATCGCCATTGGCATAAGCATGAATGAAACCCTAACAAAAACACTTCACTCGTTTTTTTGATATGAAAGTGAAAGTGAGAGTGAGAAGGGACCTGAGTAGCGAAATCTTCGAGAATGCCATCCTTGCTGATGCCATGTTCGAGGCAGAGCTGCTTCCAGAACTCCATCCCGATCTGGTTCCCACATTGTCCCACCTGGAGCGTGATGATCTCCCGAGGCATTTTCCTTCACTTTCTCGGGAAACTTAGGGTTTGCCGCGCGAGGAAGATGTTTCAAAATGAGAACAAGAAGAAATATGACGATCCACGGAGGAGTCTGATGAGTCTAATTAAATAGGAACTGTGAATTTTTATTTTTGTGTGAAATAATATAAGTAAAACTAAAACTAAAAAGAAAGTTTTAGTGGTGTGGTATTTGAATTTGGACCTGAGCCTGAGCCTGATCCTGGGGAAATTATAAGGCACTCGCGCCGGATAAGTTTACTATTTTATTAAAAGATTTTCATTTATTTAAAATTGTTAAGATAATTTTAAAAAAAAATAAAAACTGATTATTGAGTTAGTAATTTTAAATAAATAGAAGTCTTTTAGTAGAATGGTAGACACTGACGTAGTCCACAAAGGACTGTATAATTTCACCTGGGCTGGAAAAATTATACAGTACTCTAGTGAATAAGTAACGTGGTCCACCATATCACTAAAAAACTCTCATTTGTTTAAAATTGCTGAGTCAATAGTCAGTCTGTGGTCCACCGTGAAGGACTTATATAATTTCTCCCGAGCCTGAGCCTGAGCCTGAGCCTGAGCCTGAGCCGGCCATTTTTGGTGATGGGAGAATGCTAGCGTCACGTGTGCGCTATCCCTATGCCTATGCCTATGTGTAGGTTAAGGTTAAGTTATTTTGGGCTAATATACATTCTACTTGCTGGGCCTTGGCTCTGTCTCTCATGCAAAATTTGAGAGTGAGTCCATTTCTTGGTTTCTATGCGAGGTCCTTAATCTCGTATGCTCAATGGCCCACATCCACTTTGGTTTTTCTTTTTCGTTTTTGCTAAAATGCAATTTAAATTTAACTGAAATTTATTTTAGTTCTCTAATTTTATTTTTGTTTAATTGAATTTTCTAAATTTCAAATTTATTCCGTTAAGGATTTTTCGTCCATTTTCATTAAAAATTTGTCATTTCAAAAAAATATTTTTATAGATCTTATATGTAAGATTTTTTTTTTTCAAAAAATCTTTTTTCATTAGTTCATTGGATGAAAGACCTTAATTGAATTAATTCAAAATTTAGAAGACTCAATTGAACTAAAGTAAAGTTAAGTGACTAACATGAATTCTAGTCAAACTTAAAGAGTGCAATTTGCATTTTAGCATTTTTTTAAAAAATTTGGCGTAAATGCACTTTTAGTCCCTACATTTTGGGGCTTTTTCTATTTTGGTCTCTATATTTCATTTTTACCACTTTTAGTCCCTAAACCAATTAACGCGTGACATTTAAGTCCTTACCGTCACCCAATTAACAGAAAGTGTTACATGGCTGACGGCACAGTAAAATAATAATTAAAAAATCTATTTTGGCATTAAAAAACTGCCATGTCAGCGTTTAAATTAATTTTAATTAAATAAAAAAATTAAAAACAAACCTCTAAAATTCCACACCCAAAACGCACAACACCACAAACAACAATTCACAAACCCAAACTTCATGAACAAAATTTAGAATTGAAAACAAATAAACAACCCCAAAAAAACCTAAATTCCCAAATTAAATCTGATACCTTGATAAGAATCGTGTCACCACGGAAAAGCTGGAGCTTTTCCATGGTGTCAAGGTGCAAAGCGACAACGGAGTTGTCGTCGTTGACCGCCTCATCAACAACAAGCCGATTCGACGACTTCTTCCTCTCCAAAATCGCCGTCGAGAAGTCATTCTTCCCCAATTTCCTAAAAAAAAAAATCACAACCCCACACCAAACCAAACCAAACAAGAATTAACCACTGAATTCGTGGAATTAGGGTTCAAAAAGAGCCGATAACGAATTGAGAAGATAACGAGTTGACTCACGAGTCGAACGATTTGCCCTGATGCGCCATTGTGTTTGGGATCGGAGAAAGAAAAGCGAAGCGAAGAGAGAGAGAGCGGCATAGCTTTTCCAATAGGAATCTCGGTCTGGTTCCGTCTCGGTGGAAGGGAGCTTGTTGGTGGGTGCTGGGTTCAACTAGATTCATTGGTTGGGATTGTAGGGTTTGTTGTTGTTATTGGTCTGATCGGTGTGGGTTTGTTGTTGTTGGTTTGGATGTGGTTTGTTGTTTTTGGTTTGGGTGTGGTTCGGTCTGATCTATTTTGTTGTTGTTGATGTTCGTGTTCGTGTTCTTGATTCTGGGTTTGATGTTCATGTTCTTGATTCTGGGTTTGTTGTTCTTTGATGCTCATGTTCTTGATTCTGGGTTTGATGTTCATGTTCTTGATTTTGGGTTTGTTGTTGTTGATGTTCAAGTTCAATTTTTTGTTTTTAATTTTGTTTTTAATATTTTTATTTAATTAAAATTAATTTAAATGCTGACGTGGCAATTTTTTAATGCCAAAATAAAATTTTTAATTATTATTTTACTGTGCCGTTAGCCACGTCATCATTTTCTGTTAGTTGGGTGACGGTAAGGACTTAAATGTCACGTGTTAATTGGTTTAAGAACTAAAAGTGGTAAAAATAAAATATAGGGACCAAAATAGAAAAAACCCCAAAATGTAGGGACTAAAAGTGCATTTACGCCTTTTTTTTTTTACTCCTATTCTTAATCATCTTTTTTTTTTCTCTCTTTGTTTTTTGCGTACAATAAGTAGGAGGTGTGCAATTCAAACCCAAGCTCTCCTCGATGGGAGAATCAAGTTGTATCATTGAGCCAAAAAAAACTCTTAGATCTATTTTTCATTCTTTTATTGTTACTATTTGAATAATTAACTAATCAAGACCAAAATGAAGAAGTTGAACATGTTTGATTCTAAAAAATTTATTATTCACCCCAACTTAACTCATGTTTCATCAGACAGCAAAGAGTGCATTTTATAGTTTTCTAAGCATGGTAAGACATTTTTCTTTTTGTTTGTTATCTTTGCTTTGTTGTAGATTCTAGAAATTCACTCTCCCAAATTTCTACAAATAATTAAGAATGAGAATTCTTAAAATTAAGGATTCCTATTTTGTGTTTAGCAAAGAAAAAAGGATTCTTATTTTGTATTCTACTTCTCATTTTTACCTAAAGATACTTGAGTCAACAAACACATTTATTGAGGCACAACTTTTAAGTCCAAAATATTAGTGTCGGTAAGTTCCATGACTAATACCTTAGGAACAATGTGTTTAGATCTATCATAGGACTAGGATTGGGATATGAGTTTGGGTTTCGTGATCAAGATTTGAGTAGGTTCAATGAAATTTGGTAAGTGATCTACAGACCAAAGTCCACACTTTATTATTACTAGTAGAAGACCCACGTGATGTGTGAGAATAGATAATTATTTTGTAATTGTGATATAATGTATAATTTTTTTTCCTGAATTTATTGAAGATAATTTACTCTCACAAAAAATTAAACAATTTCTAAACTTTTTATATTAAGTGGTCCATATTATTCTAAATTATGTTATAGTGCACTATGTTTCATAATTTTTTTCTTTACAACTTTTCATAATTTTTTTCTTTACAACTAAACTTTTTAAGTTTCAAATATATTATTCAAATTTCTCATTCTCTTAAAAGAAATTATTATTGTAAGTGCACAATTGCACCTGGACCCAAAGAAGATTATGGGCTCAGGCCCAATGAGCCTTGAACAATAAAATTTGTAGAGCGTGGGCTTAGAACCTAGGTTAGAAGTACTGGGAGCTTGATAACAGGCTTTTATAAGTAAATACAGGTGAAAAACAAATGATAGTTGCAAATGAATCTCCTCGGATCTGAGCCGAGGACTACTTCTTTATTATTTCTCTTTCTTTTTTCAAGATTACAATTTCTTAATTTCTTTCTTTCTTTTTCGATCCCCCCTTTTCTTTGGCCTTTACATCTCTTTTATACTTCCTTCCCTGATACTTTTCGAACAGTGACTAGAAGTTTCCACCTCACTGTTCAGGTGTCACCTCCCCATTAATGCGGCCAGGGAGGTAGGTGCAGAGCCTTTAATGCGGAGGTGGCAGCCTTTATTCTTGATATTTTCTTTAACACTGGTGCATCTAGAAGATTCAGGATGTCCCCTTTTAACCACTGGTCTTTCCAGGGTTGTGCTTTGACCTTCATAATGAAACTTCGAATTCTCTAGAGCCTTTCCGAGGAGAAGCTCGTCCTCGGCTGTATCCTCTAACCCTCGGCGTATGGGCCGACTCATAGAGTTTAATCCTAGAGCAGGTCGGCCCTCCATGTTCCAGCCCAAAGGCCCATATGCCCATTTGGGCCCTTTTACTCCCCACAATAGCCCCTCAAAACTCTATTTTTCATCGTCCGAAGAGAAAAATAGGGTTTTGATCCAACGAACACTTCCTCCACACTTTCTGTAAATAACCAAACATGTGAAAACCGTTCTGCGTTCCGGAGGGTGACACCTGGCGGTTTTATTTTCAAAAACGCGCGCATTTATTACTATAAGTTACACCTTGTCCCCCACGTTCAACGATGAGATGGGCATCCAACGGTCCTCATTATTTCACGAAAATTTGGGCGGGACAAATATAATTTCGAGGCCGCTTTCCGCACACCGTGACGCTTCGGGAACCTGCGCCTTCATTTAATTCACCAGGGACTAATCCCATCAAAACATCAGTAAACATACTTTACCCGCAGAAAACCGTGGAAATTTGCACAACTTGAGATTCGTAAGTTTTTTATTCTTCCTTTCTTAACCTTTTCTCCTCGGATCTTGTCCTTGGCTATCCTCGTAGACATTTTTCCTTTTAGAGTTTAGTCTTTCGTCCCTCCCTGATGGGAAAATTTAAGTGTCTAGTTGATACTACCGCTGGAATGGAAGGCTTCAGAGCCAAGTATCACATTCCAGGCGATGTAGGTTTAAAATATTGCCCGGCGGAAGCCGTGGCCGGCTCTAGAAAGGAGGGAGAGGTTATCATCCCAATGGTAGCCTTTGTAGAGGGTGGGATGACCCTCCCAATGAAGCCTGTAACTAGAGAGTACCTTCGCAACCACCGGTTGTGTCCCGATCAGTGCCTCCCAAACGTTTTTAGAGTTTTGGGTAGCGTCGATGCTCTAAACGAGCAAATGGGTCTAAACCTCACCTGGCACGATGTCGTCTTTCTGTACGAGTCCCATAAACTTACCAATGTAGGTTACTACATTAAATCTCGCTCCAGTGTCGTTAGGCTAATCTCTTGTCTGCCCAAATCCAACAAAGGCATGAAGGACGACTACCTGATCGTCTCTGGGAACTGGCACGACGGCCTCCACTGCCCAGTTGAGTGGGGAGATCCAGGTGCGACACCTTAGGATTAACCTCCCCACCGCACAACTTCCTCTAACACTCACAAAAAATGCATATTCACCTGTATTCATGTCTATTTAAGTTTATTATATGTTGTGTGAATCTGACCTTGTTCGTTTGCTTTAATGTCCTTCTTTGCAGATAAGCAACACGTGCGCCCACGCTTGAGCCACTGCAACGTTGCAGATCTAAACCGGGTACTGCGCTCCGAGGTGTTTGTCAGCGAGGACCTACAACTTAGGGCCGCTCACTTGATTCTAGGGTACGATCCTGTATCATCGGACTTCCAGGCAATAGAGAACGCCATTATTGCAGGTGACCGGCGGCGTAGGAAGATCAACGTAGCCAGACCTCACTTCCTGGACGATCACGACCTCTCTGACAGCCCTAACACCATACTGTATTTACAACCGATTGCTGTGGTCCCTCTAGCTACACATTCCCAGGCAACTGTTGTCCTAGAGGAGCAAGTGTCTTCTTCAAACACGCTAGACGAGGAGATAGAACAGTTCTAACTTGAAGACACCGAAAGACCTCGAGAGAACCAGTTCGTTGTACTCTCTGACGAGGAAGAAGAAGCCACTGAGGCCTCTGGAATTGTAGGGTTAGTCGTTGCCCGACCAGAGGACGAATCCGAGGAGGATATGGACAGGATGCAGGGTCTCCTAACCAAGAGAGCTACGAAGGTTGCTGCGAGAAAGACGGGGGGTCCCAAGCCCTTCCATCTTTGCCACCCCCCCCTCCTCCAGCTGAGCCAAAACTTCCAGCCGAGGATCCCAAAAAGAAAAGAAAGGGGGAGGCCGAGGGGACAGGCAGCAAGGAACCAAAGAAACCGCGACAACAACCGCCACCCGTTCAGCAGCAGAAGCTGGATAAAGGCAAAGGCAAGGCCCGCTCAGTTGAAAGCGGGGAGATCAGGGACGAGGCCGAAGTGCGCCGAGCACCGGCTGCCTGGTCTCCTGACTTAAGGCTGGACAACGCACCTATCTCTTGCCAGTCCAGTATCAGGGCGGCCCAGCAAGGTCATGCCCATCACTTGGCAGAAGTGTTGGAACGCCCTCTTCTGCTGCCGAAAGATATGGAGACCTTGGAGAGGATGAGCCAACCTTAATTATTCCTGTCTCTAAAAAGGGATCTAGCCCTGGTAAGTTTAACTTTTTAGGAAGATTACATTTTTAACAGCATTGGATTATTCATGAGTGTCCTGCTATACCTAATTTCCTCACATTTTATTGCAGGCCGTTCAGGAAGTCTTCGTGGCCGAGAAGTTTATAGAAGATACTAGGAAGAAAGCCAGAACAGAGTTTGAAATTCAGATGGAGACTAAGAAGTCCTTAGGCACGGCCATTGCTGAAAATGAGAAGCTTATCTCTGAGGTGGCTGAGCTAAAAAGAGAGAGGAATGGGGCCGAGGCAAACCTGAAGAACATGAAGACCCAGATAGAAGGGCAGCGCAAGCTCCTTTGTGAAAGAGATGATGAGCTCTCCCGAGTCCAAAGGGAACGCTCGGATTTGGAAAAGGAACTTGCGCTGATGAAGGAAGAAGCCGGCGCATTTCAACGCTCTTTAGAAGCTGCCAAGCAGGCGAGTTATGAGGAAGGGGTAGCTGCCACCGAGGAGCAGCTGACAGAGGCTTTCGCGGCCTTGTGCCGGGAATACTGTCAGAAAGTCTGGGGGGAAGCCCTAAACATAGCAGGAGTTCCTCTAGCCTCGGAGCTGAGGAAGTCCGAGAATGTTTGGCTTCCCCTGGAGATACAGGAGATTGAAGAGGCTCCTGTGGCTGTTCCTACCCCTGAAACAACTCTTCCTGCTCTTCCTCCTATGGTCCCAAAGCTAATTCCAAATCCTACAGAACCTTCAGGTTCCAATAAAGAGAAGGAAGGAGGCGGGGATGCCGAGAAGGGCCTGAGCCAAACCATAGAATCCAATGTCCCTCCAACAAAGGCAGCAGACAAAGGAAAGCAAGTTCTGTCTCCTTTTGAGTTGGAGCTGAAAGGGACCGAGGCAACCAGCACTTCTCAGCAAGATCCTCCTCCAAAAGCTTAGGACCTAGCTTAGGACTTCTCTTTCTCTATATTCAGACTTAATACGTAATGTATATCTAAATGATTAATGAAGAACAATTTTTTTTGATTTTCACTCGTGTTGTATCTGTTTTTACTTTATTCGTTTTGTTCTTGTCGCAAAAGTTTCCCATTAGTACATAGCTAAAAAAAAAAGGTCAGAGTAAACAAATCTAACTCCAAGGATTGCACAATCATAACCTCCACGTAGTCGTGCGCATGTTTTAGTATTAAAAACTTAACAGCAAATGACATGGTTGAGATATCTTAAACAATGCCTTGGTAAAAAAAGAGACCTCATGTAACGATTAAACCCTTATAATGTGTGGTATTGTTTTCAGTAGGATGTAAGATCCGAGGACCATTCCTTACATAAATTTGCTTAACGCTTAAAGATATAGAACTTAAGATCCGAGTTAATAACCAGTATGGCACTAATTTCTAGACGCAATAAGAAATTAACTTTAATCAAGTTTGTGGTTCGAGGACAAGACTTAATCAATTTCCTATTTGATTCTTAAGATCAGGAACTTCAAATGTTAATTTTTCCAAAGTAGGAGGTCCGAGGACCCGGCATAACTAAGGTTTCGTTTAACAAATGACAAGATATCAATTTCCACAAGGTTTGTGGTCTGAGGACGACACTTAACCAAGTTTCTGTTTGATTCTCAAGATCAATAACTTCAAATGTTAATTTTCCCAAAGTAGGAGGTCCGAGGACCCGGCATAACTAAGGTTCTGTTTAACAAATGACAAGATATCAATTTCCATAAAGTTTGTGGTCCGAGGACGACACTTAACCAAGTTTCTGTTTGATTCTCAAGATCAGTAACTTCAAATGTTAATTTTCTCAAAGTAGGAGGTCCGAGGACCCGGCATAACTAAGGTTCTATTTAACAAATGACAAGATATCAATTTTCACAAGGTTTGTGGTCCGAGGACTGCACTTAACCAAGTTTCTGTTTGATTCTTAAGAACAGTAGCTTCAAATGTTAATTTCCCCAAAGTAGGAGGTCCGAGGACCCGGCATAACTAAGGTTCTGTTTAACAAATGACAAGATATCAATTTCCACAAGGTTTGTGGTCCGAGGACTGCACTTAACCAAGTTTCTGTTTGATTCTTAAGAACAGTAGCTTCAAATGTTAATTTTCCCAAAGTAGGAGGTCCGAGGACCCGGCATAACTAAGGTTCTGTTTAACAAATGACAAGATATCAATTTCCACAAGGTTTGTGGTCCGAGGACGACACTTAACCAAGTTTCTGTTTGATTCTCAAGATCAGTAACTTCAAATGTTAATTTTCCCAAAGTAGGAGGTCCGAGGACCCGGCATAACTAAGGTTCTGTTTAACAAATGACAAGACATCAATTTCCACAAGGTTTGTGGTCCGAGGACTGCACTTAACCAAGTTTCTGTTTGATTCTTAAGAACAGTAGCTTCAAATGTTAATTTCCCCAAAGTAGGAGGTCCGAGGACCCGGCATAACTAAGGTTCTGTTTAACAAATGACAAGATATCAATTTTCACAAGGTTTGTGGTCCGAGGACTACACTTAACCAAGTTTCTGTTTGATTCTTAAGAACAGTAGCTTCAAATGTTAATTTCCCCAAAGTAGGAGGTCCGAGGACCCGGCATAACTAAGGTTCCGTTTAACAAATGACAAGATATCAATTTCCACAAGGTTTGTGGTCCGAGGACGACACTTAACCAAGTTTCTGTTTGATTCTCAAGATCAGTAACTTCAAATGTTAATTTTCCCAAAGTAGGAGGTCCGAGGACCCGGCATAACTAAGGTTCTGTTTAACAAATGACAAGACATCAATTTCCACAAGGTTTGTGGTCCGAGGACTGCACTTAACCAAGTTTCTGTTTGATTCTTAAGAACAGTAGCTGCAGGTGTCAGAGGTATTCATAACTTTGAAATATTTAACTGACAAAAACCCATTTTATTAATAATAATACCTTCTAAGATTATTTACATTCCACGGACGTGGTACAATTCTTTCATCTAGGTCAGCTAGCCGATATGACCCTATGCCTGCTACTGAAACAATACGATAGGGGCCTTCCTAGTTGGGTCCTAGCTTACCCCAAGCTGGGTTCTTAGAAGTGCCTACAACTTTCCTTAGTACAAGATCACCAGGTGCAAGTGGCCTTAGCTTCACGTGGGCATCATATCCCCGTTTTAGCTTCTGTTGATAATAAGCCATTTGGACCATGGCTGCCTCGCGTCGTTCCTCGAGTAAATCAAAACCTTTCTCCAGAAGTCCATTGTTATTCTCCGGGCTAAAAGAACTTGTCTTTAGGGTGGAAAATCCAGATTCCAGAGGTATCACCGCCTCGGCTCCATAAGCCATAGAGAATGGCGTTTCTCTCGTGGACCTGCGCGGTGTGGTCCGGTACGTCCACAGAACATGAGGGAGCTCTTCTACCCACCTGCCTTTCGCATCGTCCAACCTCTTCTTGAGCCCACTGACAATGACTTTGTTAACGGCCTCGGCTTGCCCATTTCCCTGAGGATAAGCTGGGGTGGAGTATTTATTTATGATACCCATGTCACCACAATATTGCCTAAAGGCCTTGCTGTCAAATTGAACGCCATTGTCTGAGATAAGTGTGTGTGGTAAACCGAACCTGGTGACAATATTTTTCCAGACAAACTTTTTGGAATCAACATCCCTAATATTTGCTAAGGGCTCGGCCTCAACCCATTTGGTGAAATAATCTGTTCCCACAAGAAGCCATCTTTTGTTTCCTGCAGCTCTCTGAAACGGCCCCACTATATCCAATCCCCACTGCGCAAAAGGCCAAGAACTTGAGAGAGGGTTGAGAACCCCTCCAGGCTGATGAATATTAGGGGCGAACCTCTGGCATTGATCACATTTTCTGGCATAGTCCTAAGCCTCTCTCTGCATGTTGGGCCACCAATACCCCTGAGTCAGGGCCCTATGGGCCAAGGACCTTCCCCCAGTGTGGCTTCCACAAATCCCTTCGTGCAATTCCTCCAGAAGTGCTTCTGTTGACTCAGGGTGCACGCACAACAAGTACGGTCCTGAGAAGGATCGTTTGTACAACTTCTGGTCCTCGGATAACCAGAAACATGGCGCCTTTCGACGTATCTTATCCGCTTCAGATTTGTCCTCGGGAAGGATGTCATTCTTAAGAAAAGACATGACCGAGTCCATCCAGCTAGGACCAGGCCTTATCAAATGAATGCGAGGCGCGTTGACAACGATAAGAGAGGGTTCTAACAAATCCTCGACGAGGATAACCCTAGGTAAACCTTGAGCCAAAGATGTTGCCAGCGTGGCTAAGGAGTCTGCATGGGTGTTTCCGCTCCGAGAAATATGAGTTAAGACGAAGGAGTCAAATTCAATCTGCTGACGCTTGACCTGGGCCAAATATTCCTGCATCCTTGGATCTCTAGCCTCCATGGTCCCAGTGACCTGGCCGACCACCAGTTGAGAGTCCGAGAACACATGGATTTCCTTTCCTCCCATTCTACGTACCATTTTCATGCCTACCAAGACTGCTTCGTATTCGGCCTCATTATTAGTAGCCGAGAACGCCAATCTCAGAGATTTTTCGAAGACAATTCCTTCAGGAGACACTAGAACAAGTCCAACACCAGACCCTCTCTGATTAGCAGCCCCATCCACATACACTTTCCATGCCGAGGGCACTGCGGCCGTGATCACTCCAACTGATTTTCCATCCATGTGTGCTTCTTTTAGAGTTTCTTCTAGCAATGGTTCAATAAACTCTGCCACCAAGTCAGCGAGGACCTAACCTTTCACCGAGGTACGAGGCTTGTATTTAACGTCAAAAGCTCCTAAAATGGTTCCCCACTTTGCCACCCTACCAGAGTAATCAGCGCTGCGTAGAACCACTTTGAGAGGCAATTGGGTCAGAACCACCACAGTGTGAGACTTGAAATAATGAGGAAGTTTGCGCGTGGCGTGGACTACGACCAGAAGCGCTTTTTCCAAGGGCAGATAGCGCACCTTGGCCTCATTCAAAGATTTACTAACGTAGTAGACCGGTCTTTGCACCCCGCTTTCATTCCTTATAAGGACCAGGCTGACGGCGTGTACGGCCACTGCCAAATAAGCAAACAAGACCTCGTCCGCCTCTGGGCGAGACAAAATGGGTGGCCGAGAAAGATATTGTTTAACCTGCTGGAAAGCTAACACGCAGTCCTCGGTCCATTGAAACCCTTTCCACTTATTCAACAATTGGAAGAAGGGACGGCATCGGTCAGCTGACCGAGAGATAAACCTATTCAATGCGGCAATCATCCCGGTCAATTTCTAGATTTCTTTTGGGTTGCGAGGAGGCTGCAAGTCATAAATAGCCTTTACCTGTGCTGGGTTTACCTCTATGCCTCTATGAGTGATCATTTACCCCAAAAACTTTCCAGACCCAACGCCGAAAGAGCATTTTGAGGCATTAAGGCGTAGCTTGTACTTTCTTAACACCTGAAAGGTGTCAGCCAGGTCTCTCACGTGTGAAGGTATCGTTTTGCTCTTTACCACCATATCGTCTACATACACCTCAATAGTCTTCCCCAATTGCTGTTCGAACATCCTGGTCATCATCCTTTGGTAAGTAGCCCCAGCATTTTTCAAACCAAATGGCATGACCTTATAATGGTAATTCCCCGTCGGAGTAATGAAGGCAGTCTTCTCTTGATCCTCCAATGCTAAGGGAATCTGGTGGTAACCCTGGAAGACGTCCAAAAAACTCATCCGTGGATGTCCGACAATGGCATCCACCAGTTGATCAATACGCGGCATTGGGAACGAATCTTTGGGACAGGCCTTGTTCAGATCAGTAAAGTCCACACACACCCTCCACGTTCCATTCTTCTTTTTAACAATGACTGTATGTGCCAACCACTCGGGGTAGAAAACTTCTTTGATAGCCCCAACCCTCTTGAGTTTAAGCACCTCTTCCTTCACAGCCTCGGAATGTTCTCTGGAAGAGCGCCGAGGTGGTTGCATTCTCAGAATAATAGCTGGGTTGACATTTAAATGATGACAAATGAAGCTCGGATCGACGCCTGGAGCTTCGTAAGGATCCTACACAAAAACATCAATATTGTCCTTCAGAAATTCTAACAATTCGATCTTCTCTTGGTGTGGCAAAAGTATGCCGACTTGGAAGAACCTCTCTAGGTTATCGGCTACTGGGAACTTCTCTAACTCCTCACAATGTGTCTCCTCTCCTGTCACCATCCCAGATGAACCAGGAGCTGTTAACTGCTATAAGTCCTTGGTGATTAAAGCCGAAGACTCGGCTTCTGTCTGATGCAATACTACAGCCGATATGCATTGCCTGGCCACCGATTGGCTACTGAGAACTTCCTCAACATATTCCCCGGAGGGGAATTTAACTTTAACATGCAAAGTAGAGGAGACAGCTCCCAGAGCGTGTAGCCAAGGCCTGGCGAGGATGGCTGTATATGGAGAGTACGCGTCAACCACAATGAAATCCACCTTAACCGTTTCCGAGCCGGATTGAACAGGCAAACGGATCTGTCCCTTCGGCACAACGGCTCTCCCTTCAAAGCTTCTAAGCGGCGAATCATAAGGAGTAAGATCTTCCAACCTCAACCTTAACCCCTTAAATAGATCAGGGTACATGATATCTGCACCGCTGCCCTGATCTATCATCACCCTCCTCACATCATAATTCCCTATCCTCAGCGTAACTACAAGGGCATCGTCATGGGGCTGGATAGTCCCTACCTTATCCTCGTCAGAGAATCCTAAGACGGGCAAAGTGCCCTTCAACCTCTTCGGCCTGTTGCCCGCATCCTCGGCCTGAGAATGGGAAACTGCCATCACCCTAGTGGGACCTGAGCCGGTCCTACCAGGTGCAACGAAGATAACATTGATTGTTCCCAATGCCGGCCGAGACGAATTGTTCCTCTGATTGTTTGAGCCGGACTGGCTACCCTACCCAGTAGGTTGACACAAGTGCTGCTTCAGTTTTCCTTCTCTAATAAGCTGCTTCAAGTGGTTCCAAAGGGTCCGACAGTTCTCAGTAGTGTGGCCCACATCCCGGTGGTACTGGCAAAAGAGGTTCTGATTCCTCTTCGCAGGGTCTCCTGCCATCTTATCAAGCCATTTGAAGAAGGGTTCCTTATGAACCTTCTCCAGCAGCTGATGTACTGGTTCTCGGAACACAGTGTTCACGGCCTGAGGTGCCGCCGAGGCGGACTGCCCAACGTAATCTCTCCTCGGCCTGTTATTGTGGTACCTGTCCGACCTGAAATCCCTTCTCTCCTGCGGGATAACCTTCTCCTTACCCTTTCCTTGCTGTTGGTCTTCCTCCACTCTCTTATACTCGTCAATACGGTCCATGAGGCGACGTACACTGCGGACGGGCTTTTTAGTCAAAGACTTTCTCAGGTCGTGATCAGTAGGAAGGCCTACTTTAAAGGTATTAAGCGCCATCTCATCGAAGTCGCCATCTATTTCATTAAACATCTCCCAATACCGGTCGGAGTATGCTTTCAACGTCTCCCCTTCCCTCATAGTTATGGATAACAGTGAGTCCAATGGCCGAGGGACTCTGCTACACGTAATGAACCGCGAAGCGAATGCTCTAGTAAGCTCCCCAAACGAACCTATAGACCCCGACTTAAGGCCGTTGAACCACCTCATAGCAACAGGTCCCAAGCTAGAGGGGAAAACTTTACACATCAGGGTCTCGTTGTGAGAGTGCACCGCCATCCTCTGGTTAAAGTGACTCACGTGCTCCACCGAATCAGTCCGGCCATTGTAGATGGTAAAAGTGGGCTGGGTAAATCTCTTGGGAAGCCTTCCCTTCTCAATCCTCCGTGTAAATGGAGATTTGGAGAGTTGGTGCAACGCCCTACTCATAGCATCGTTGCCTAAGCCTCTAGAATGAAGCTTCTTACGTCTGCGAGTTGGCTGGTCGTCCTCCTCACCGGAGGACGTTGCACTGGTGGGGGAACGCGACCTCGAGCTGCAGCCACCTCCCCTATCCTCCTCTGAGGAAGGATTAGACGAGGACGGTGAAAATCTACGTTTAGCACGGCGTAACTTCCTCTTCAAACGATTGATTTCCCTCTGCATGGACTTAGAACCCTCTTCGTGGGTAGTGCTACCCCCACCATGAGTATGGCTAGCCCCTGGATATTCTGTGTGGACGCTTCCCTCACGATCCCTTCGACGCTCAAGACGCTCAAAATGATCCTCCGGTTGGGATCCCTGTGACTCTGCATGGTGAGCACCTAAGCCTGCCATAGTATCCCTACCTCTTCTAGACTAGATTTCTCACAGATGGCGCCAATTGTAAGTGCACAATTGCACCTGGACCCAAAGAAGATTATGGGCTCAGGCCCAATGAGCCTTGAACAATAAAATTTGTAGAGCGTGGGCTTAGAACCTAGGTTAGAAGTACTGGGAGCTTGATAACAGGCTTTTATAAGTAAATACAGGTGAAAAACAAATGATAGTTGCAAATGAATCTCCTCGGATCTGAGCCGAGGACTACTTCTTTATTATTTCTCTTTCTTCTTTCAAGATTACAATTTCTTAATTTCTTTCTTTCTTTTTCGATTCCTCCTTTTCTTTGGCCTTTACCCCCCTTTTATACTTTCTTCCCTGATACTTTTCGAACAGTGACTAGAAGTTTCCACCTCACTGTTCAGGGGTCACCTCCCCATTAATGCGGCCAGGGAGGTAGGTGCAGAGCCTTTAATGCGGAGGTGGCAGCCTTTATTCTTGATATTTTCTTTAACACTGGTGCATCTAGAAGATTCAGGATGTCCCCTTTTAACCACTGGTCTTTCCAGGGTTGTGCTTTGACCTTCATAATGAAACTTCGAATTCTCTAGAGCCTTTCCGAGGAGAAGCTCGTCCTCGGCTGTATCCTCTGACCCTCGTCGTATGGGCCGACTCATAGAGTTTAATCCTAGAGCAGGTCGGCCCTCCATGTTCCAGCCCAAAGGCCCATATGCCCATTTGGGCCCTTTTACTCCCCACAATTATGATAATCAAAACTCATCACAAAATTACACTTGACATTACTCAAATAATTGATAGGCACATTTAAATACATAGCCAAGATTGTGTTTTGATATATATTCAAATTCTCACTTCTAAAATGACTAAGTATTAACTCAAAAAATAATTAAACAAAAGCTATAAGTGAGAGAGATAGGACTTGTGATAGGGAACTCAAAAAACACAACACCAAAAAGTATTAAACCAAAATTGAGTTATAAGAAATACAATTAAAGTAAAGTTTCAAGAAAGAACAAAAAGCAAAACAATCTTAATTAAGAACTTACAAGGTGGCATGTAGTTTTGGTGTTAGCATGTGAGTGTATTCCCTTCTCTCATTCCCCTTCCCCTATATATGTGTGTGTGTGTGTTTCTCAAAAAAAAAAAAAAAAAAGAACTTAAAAGGTGAAGCATAAAAATATTATTTCTGATATGATATTAATTGACATAATTTTGTACATAAGCTATGTTAGAAATTTGACAAATTTTCTTAATATCCAAACTTTCTCTCTCTAATATCAAAAGCATAGAAAACGTATATAAGAAATGGATAAGCCACAAATAAAAAATGAAACAACTACTTTCAAGACCTAAATACAATAAATCCATATTTTTGGAGAAAGAAAAGGTTACCTTTAATACCTAAAATAGAGAAAAGGTATCTCAAAATTTTATAATTAAAAAAAAAAACACAAAAATGTGAACTTTTTCCCAAATCAAACCTGCAAACATATGATTCAAAACCTAAAAAGAATATATATATACATAACAGTGCCGGCTCAACCATTGAGCCAAATAGGCAACCGCCTAAGGCCCCCAATGAAAAATAGGCCCCTAAATTTTTACCAATAGAGATATTCTTGTATCAATAGAAGTATTAATTAATTCCTAAATATTCGCCAATAAATAAAAATTAGTTTTTTATCAAAGAAAAACCAATTAAAGAAAAATATTTTCATTGGATGGGTCAATCATTTAATCTCTCACATATAAATGTTAAAAGAATTCATTAATCTTACACAAGTAAATAAACTTAGACTCAAATTCTATTTAGAAATATCAAATATATAACTTTATTAAACTTTTCAATCATATTTAGTTACAACATGCGGAGTTAGCAGCATGTTGTAATTATCTCTAAAAAAAAAGTTACTTCATTCAATAAATAATTTTTATTTTAGTTGTATAGTCATTGAGTAATGCGATGGCTTTGTTTTAATTTGTAATTTTTTTTCTAAAAAAATAGATTTTAAATGAAAAAAAACCAAAAGTTAAATAAATATTTTATTAATATTCAAAGTATAAGAATAGATCTCACTTAAAATTGTCACCTTAGGCCCCACAATACCTTGAGCCGGCCCTGATACATAACCAAATTTTCTCACCCTCATATCAAACAGAAAAAATGTATACAAACTCTTTTATAACCGAAACCCAATTACCAACAAAACCATGATTCAACAGTTTAAAAATAAATAAGTAAATAAAATCTCATAAAAATCCAAATTTTCCCTCCTTAATATCCAAAACACAAAAATCATATCTCAAAATTTTATAACCAAATAGAAAAAAAAATGAAAGAAATAAATTATCTACAAATTTGGCGAACTTCAACTTGTCAATCACTTGCTACCTCGGATAGGCCATAGCTAATTGGAAACAACAAAAGAAAAAAAGAAATAAGGAATAGGTTAGGTACTAAATAAACTGAAAAAGATCACAAATCCTAAAATGCAAGGTGATTCCCTACTTCTATTCCTTAAGAAAACTTTTTTTTTTTTTTTTTGGTAGTTCCTATAGTGCAACAATTCCTAAAGTGTCAATGCTTATCATGTTTATCATAAAAGGAACTCAATTTGATCGATAGTGATAAAATTAAAAGAGAAATCAACATTAGTATTGGATATCCAAGTGTATAAGAGTCATTACCGATTGAACCTTTTTGCCTTCTCTTAAATTTATTTTCTTCTTCTATCACCCACCTTATTATCCTGTGATAAGTAGCATACATAGATTTAGTGCAAAATGCACCACTTCTCGTTGGAGTTTTAATGGTCATTGGAAATTGACATATGCCAAAACGTTTAAATTTCTTAGTGATAATGATTTAGGGAAAACTATCACTGCCACTATATATATTTGCAATAGTGGGGTAGAACAATTGCAAATATATATAGGCAACAAATCAATAGTTTAAAAAAAATTATAATAGCAACTAAACGGTTTTCATAACTGCTTCATTAGAGAGTTGAAGGAAGTTTGAATTAAAGGTGAATTGAATTTATGTTAAAAAAAATTATAATAGGGTGGAAATTGAATGGTTTTCAAAACTGCTTGATCGGGGAGAGGGAGAGTCATAGAGTTGAAGGAAGTTTGAATTAAGGGTCAATTGAATTTATGGGAAAGAAAAAATTCAGGGAAACATTAATTGAGAGAGAGAGTAATATATATATATATATATATATATATATATATATATATAATGTGATGGTGTAATTAATGGGAAAATGCTAATTGCAAAAGGAAGGAAAAAAAAGAAGAAGCTAGTGTGACCTCTAATGTGGCTTAACAGGAGCGTAGTAACAATGAATAGTACGTTTTAGCTTTTAAATATGTATAGATATAGACAAATTGGGAATTTTGTGTCTATCAATTCATCAAATTGATTGCTCAATAATGTAATTAAGAGAAAATTATTGTGTATTCCCAGAGTACCATAAATGCGTACTCCCTCCTCTCACATGAATGGTGGGTCCCACCATGAATTAGTGGGACCCACCATTCATGTGAGAGGAGGGAGTACGCACTTATAGTATTCCGGGAGTACCTAATAATTTTCCGTAATTAAGGGTCCCAATTAAATATTTAAACTACTAATTTTCGCAAGGTTTCACCGTAGGATTTAACAAAAGATTTAGTAAGGTATTAGGCTTATTATTAAAATTATGGTTTTTCAATCCGGTTAGGATGTAACCAAATTGGATAAAATAATAAGTAATTGAGATATTTATTTAGGGTTTGGTAACACCAATTGGGAGAAAATGTCAAGATTTGGGATAAATCAAAGAATTAAAATTGTTAAGATTAGGACTTAGGCCAAATTTTGTGCTATTGATGTTCTTAATGATTTTTTGTCAAATTGAAGTTCCACTTATCAAATTAAGAAACCTAATTAAAAGCTTGAACATCTAATTGGATGAGGTGACCAGTTGACTTCAAAATTTGAAATGAAGAACCTTTGAAAGGTGACAAAGATACTTGCTATGGAATTTGCACAAGATAGAGTGAATAGTAATGTTCTTTTGACACATAAAAAAGGGTGCTTATTGGGGATTTGATTAGTTCATGTTTATTATGAATTTGGTGGCAAAAGAAACTCTAATTTTAAAAGGAAGGCTTTAATTGAGGCATAGACCAGTAAATGGCCTACCATAGATTGATAGGCTCTTATACTATTTGAAAAAAATAAAGATAAAAAACAAACAGGATTAAGAAAAAGAAATTAACATGATCTATGTTATTTGCTACACTCTATTGATTTGATGTGTTACACAAAGGTGTTTATATACACAATATTGAGTACAAATAAGTGGCGTGGGCATTTGAGCTAGAATTGGACCACATGCCAATGAAATTATTGCCAGAGACAATTCAGTCATTGACAATAATGCATTAGGGAGATCATACTACAATGAATTATAATGTGCCAAGCAAATTATCCTCAAGTATCATATTCTGCAATTTGATCAGCCACTGGTAAAGTTTATTTTACAAGCTTAGTAGACAATAAAATGGGCTTCTAATGCCAACAATGACAATTCAGTTGCATGACTTTAAGGGTGTTTGAGCTGAACCAGTTTCATTATTTTATTTTGACCATATGAGATGTTGTCTCCGCCTAAGCTCTAGTGTTACTTCTCTCATGGTCGGCCTCTCATCTCCCTTCTTCTTGATGCATCTCAATGCAAGCTCAATGAATGCTTGAATATCTTCATTGCTTCCTTGACTTAGCACCACATCATCAACAATTTGCAATATGCAATTCTCTTCCATTGACAAAACAAAGCAATCTACCAAATTTTTATGCCCTGGGAACATTTCTATGGGATGATGACCTGTTAAGACTTCCACCAATTCAACCCCAAAACCATAAACATCACACTTTTCTGTGACACGTAGTGTCTCTAGATATACTGGGTATATGTATCCAATGGTTCCATCAATGGAATTACCTTGAAAAAGTCTTCTCCAGTGCAATTGAAACCAAAAAAACCAAAATTTGATAGTTTGGCAGTCCAAGACTCATCCAAAATATATTTGATGATTTGACATTCAAATAGACTATTGGCCTTGGCATACCATAGTCTATGTAACAAAGAGCATAGGATATCTTAGTGGCTATTCTTACATGGTCAGGCCATGAGATTCGGCAAGGAATCTCATTGCATTGACCATGGAGATGATCAAAGAGGGTGCCATTGGAGATGAGCTCAAAAACCAACATGGGAATTTCGGTTTCAAGGCAGAAACCATAGTCTCATAACGTTCTTGTGGCCGATCAATTGTTTTATTGTGACTTGGTTTAAGAAGAAATCTACTATCATCTCAAAGGGCCAATGTGTTGGAGGACCTTTGACTTTAATAGCTACTTCCCGTTCATCTAGTGTTCCTTTGTAGACTGTTGCAATTTCAACGCCGAGGATTAGATTAGGATTGAAGTTATTAGTAGCCTGTTGGATGTCCTTGGCAGAGAAAATCTTGATTGGCTCTATATCTCTACCTCGGTTGTAGGTAATTTGTTTTTCTAGTAACATTGGTCCATTGCGGATGAAGTATTCTTCTTTGGCCTCAAATAACTGCCTTGCTTTCTCTATCCTGATACAGTGATACTCTTCTCTGCCCACAAAGTTGTTAAAAAAGTGGATATCACTTCATATGTAGTTAAAGCACATCTATCTTTAATTAAAATTACGTACAAAAAATAAAAGTGAACTAATCTCTGATAATTATGATATATTTTGCGCTGAAAAGGGTGTGGATGAAATGAGTCAACAATAATCTATGTACATGATGATAAGCAAATGGCCAAAATCCATTTTAAGCAGATAGTGGAGCAAATTCAAATATGTAATTAAGAGAAAATTTTCAAGTACCTTTATAGAAAGGCTACCAAAGTTAGACCAAATGCTCACCACAGTGTAATCAAAATCTTACCAATGTTCGCCTAGAATTCGTAATCGAAGCAATTAGCAATGTTGTTGCTGCTAATACCAGAAAGTAAAGTTACAGTTTTGGTCATACTTTGAATATAAGTTGAGATTTGATATTTCATGACAAACCCCAATTATACTAAAACAGAGATGCAAGAAAAATAAATAATCAACAAAAAAAATTGAGAGAGAAATAGAGAGATAACCTTCTTTGTGAGGGAAAATTATGCAAAGAATGAAAGAAAGAATGTCAAATTTATAATAAAAGGGTGTGAATAAGAAGAGACAAAATAAAGGAAGATGAAGGGAAAGATGAAGAGTGATATTAAAGTAAAAGGTAGTGGGGAGATGAAAAGGTAAGGGAGGGAGAAAGTATAAATATTTAAAATAATGAGTAAATGTTAAAAATATATTATAAAAAAAATTAGAAAGAAACAGGATAATGATGTGGACGACGATGTGGTTCAACTGAAGCATAGCAACAATAAATGTTATGCTTAAGATTTTAGATATATATAGATATAGATTAGTTGGGTTGGCCCGTTGGGGCTTTGGTCCCACATCTTGTATAAAACAAGTTTTAAATTCCCTACCCAATCTTTTTAACAGACTTTTAAAAATGCGTTTTTCTCTTATTTTGTTCAATAGGCTCTCTCCGAGCTTCACTCAAGAGAAAGTCCATATGGTTGATCGATCTCTCTTGCTTCAAGTGAAAAACTCCATTGGATATTTAATCAATCTATTTAGTATTTCAAACAAGAAGGATTTGAGGTATAGGCAAAATTATTTTAAGAAATTAATCATTTGATCGACTTGCATAGGGCATTCAATTGCCCAATTATTTATTTATTTCTTAATATTATTTTTCAAATATCAATTTGGCCTACTAGGGTTAAGGTTTCTTGTTTAATGTTAGGTTTTTTCATATAAACATGTTCACCATTATATAAATAAGCCCTTAGACCAAAACAAAAAAAACTAAAGCTCTTGACCTTTGTAGGGCTTAAAAAACCTTAATGTGGCGTTTGGTCCAGGGTAATGTTTTAGAATTCCCGAAAATATTTAAAGATTCTCATATTTGGTTGCAAATCACGTTAAGGAATCAAATACTAGGGGAATCTAGATTCCCCTTTAAGTCTCTTTTAGTAAGAATGTGGATTTCCTTTAAAACAGGTGGGTATTTAGATTTCTAAGCTTAAAAGAAATTGTATTATTTTTTTATTTTATAAATTGACAATTTCAACCTCTTTTCCTTATCATTTAAGCAATTAAGATAAAGTATATAACAAATCATCAATATCTTTTCCCGCCAAAACAACATAAACAGGATAGACAACTTTGTTGATAAACAAAGTTCTATTTAGGTTTCACATGTGGAATTTTTTTTTTTGTTGAAGGGGACCCTCCATTATTGCTAGGTACTCACTTTTACAGTTGTGTGTGTATTGCTCAACAAATTATTGATGGATTTATTTTCATGGAAATTTGTTAACGCATCTATTCATATCTCAGATCTTGATTTTGTTTAGTTGCTAGAAATATAGATTTGGATTGGTGGCTTCATCTAGTTTTTTATTTTTAGCTTAATGGCTTTGTTTCAAGATTCAATAATTTGTATCCTATTTAGTGCTTGTGATGTTTGTTATACAATGATACGGAATATGTAGATTTTTAATTTTTAATAACCCATCATATTTGTATGCGCGCCTTTTGATTTTGAAACATATTGGAAGGTCTTAGAACACTCACATTTGTCTATGCATTATAGAAAAAGATGCAAAATTTACACAATTTAGCCAAAAACTAACCCCATAAGAAAGTGAAAAGGTGTGTAAATATACACATTAACTACAGTGCATATAGCTGTGTATTTAATGTTCTATTAATATTTTGGTTTTAGTTTTACTTTGCTCTCTACTCTAAGCAAGCCAAGTCTCTCTCTGTTCTTGTGTTTGTTCTCTCTTGCTTCTTTTCTCCCTCATCGGTGACCAAGGTTTGGGAGAGCTTGAGCTCATTTAGATTTTCTGGTGGTGGTAAGGAGATTGTTGAGTAAGGATGGGTATGGATTTTATGGGTTGCTACGATTTTATGGGTATGAAATTTTTTGGGTTTTTGGTTCATTGTGCCACTGCAAACTCCCTGAGGCCCTTAAAGTCACCACTATATGCCATGACCCTGATTTCCAAGGATATGAGAATGAAAATAAGAAACTGAGGAAACTCATTTAGTTGTTTGTCATCAATCTCAATGCATCAGAGGGAAGTATCAATCTCAATGCAGCAGAGGAGTGCATTTAGTTGTTTATCACCGTTGTGTTCTTGTTGTTGTTAGCGTACTATGTGTATATTTTCCTTTTGATCAAATTAAAAGAAGCTATCTTTGGTGTTGTATTTGACCACTAATTGTTATATTTGCCTGCATAAAGATTTGTCTACATAATGATTTGCCTGCATAAGGACTATTTGGAATACACAGGGTGTGTAACCAACCAATCGTAAACACAGTATATGGCTATATGCTTTTTTTTTTTTCCAGCCTTGATTCATTGGTTTGATATTATTGTGAGAATATATAATGGAGGAAATTCATTTTACTCTTTTTGCACTGGTCATTTACCGGCAAGAACTAATCTCAGATTAAAAACAATAGATTTTTTTAGCTAATAAGAATTTATTAGCAAGTATCCCAAGTAGTTTTCTTCCATTATATTAGTTACATAGCTATATGTCACACTGGTAGCTAGTCTAGTGGCAATTTTTTTTAATAATTTGTAATTTTCTTAAATGTCAAGTTTTTATTTCTTGTGTATGATTGTGATGACTCAACCACCAAGGAATCATCAAAAAGAAAATTTTAGTTGTGTTGCTACATCAATTAGATTTACTAAGTCAAATGTGGATGATGTTAGTGCACATGTGTGCAATAGTGATACTTTCTAGGAATAGGAGGGTTGGAAGAATTGGAGGTTGGGGTGACCAATATTAGAGAGAGCAAATGTGAGAGTTGTGAATATGAATCAAATGGTTTGGATGGATGATACAACATCCATAAACAATATGGATAGGAGAGCATTTAGAAAACTTTGTGACATGCTTCACGTACATGGGGGTTTAAGGTCATCTAAGAATATGGAAATGGATGAGATGTTAGGGACATATTTGATGTAATTGGCTAATCCTTTGACAAAACGCACTTTACTTGTAATTGAGTAGATTTAGGATGGTTTAAGACTTCAAGAAACATCTAGTTCAAGTCAAGTGTTAAAGCGACGTAAATTTGTCCAAGAAACAAGTGAAGATGTGTTGTTCATTAAAGCTCGACAGATGTCTCAACAGAAGCATATCTATCGAGATTTAATGTTGAAGCTCGACACAAGCTGTATTTGTCAAGAATTACGAAATCAGACTTTTCAGATTTGATTACACGCATATCCTTGAGTAATTGTGTAGGGTTTCTTTTCTCACAACCATAGACATATATAAGGATTGTTTTAGGAGCCATCACAAAGGATGAAAATGTTGTTGCACTTGATGTTACACGCATATTACGACCGGAGACAGAAATTGCTCTAGTTCATCATTCTCTTTGTAGAAGCTACTGCGTCTTTGCGACAAGGCTTTTGTGACCAAGGAGCTTTTTGATCTTCATGTTGATGAACTAAATAACTTTGCAGCCAACATCTTCTTTAAGTTGGTGTGTTAGTCACGTAATGGGATTTGTGCATCATTGGTTAGTCAGGTATTGTGATTCGTGCATTGAACGGAGAGATTGTCGTTACAATACAAGTCCAATTGAGTATTAGGGTAAGGGTTCAATTGTAGGTTAGTATTAGGTATTGGGATTCTTTTTACTTGTAACCGCTTGTTTTGATAATAGTGAATTCTCGGGAGTGGTGATCTTAAATTCATCCCGTGGGATTTTGTCTTGGAGGCTTTCCCCATTCGTAAACAAATCACCGTGTCAAATTTATTTTCCATTGCATTTAGTTTAATTGGTGATTTGTTTGTGCTACCACGCTATTGCATGTTAAATTGACTTAATTAATTAATTAATTTTCCAAAGGGGTCAATACATTTTTGGCCTAACAAGTGGTATTAGAGCGGGCACACTCTGTTGTTTAGGGTTAATCTTTACTGTATGATCCATTGACCCCTGTTTGTTATGGATAAAGGACAATATCTTATTATACCTCATTTATTTGATGATACTAACTATGCATATTGGAAAGTACGCATGAGAGATTTCTTGCAGTTTTTAGATGAAAAGGTGTTGCAAGCTGTGGAGATTGGCTGGACTAAGCCAAAGAAAGTGTTGGCTGATTGGAATGATGCAAAGATCAATGTAGAAAACTTCAACAGTGGAGCATTGAATGCCATTTTTAGTGTGGTCACCAATGAGGAATTCAAAAAGATATCCTTTACTAATACTGTGAAGGAAGCATGGACTATCCTACAGATAATCTATGAAGGGACTAAGGTTGTTAAGAATTCATAGCTCCAAAGGCTCACTACTAGTTTTGAGAAGATAAAGATGGAGGAGGATGAGTTGTTTGATGAGTTCTATGTCAAACTCAAGGACATAGTTAACTCAACCTTTAATCTTGGGGAAACTATTCCCGCACCCAAGGTTATGAGAAAGGTGCTCAGATATCTTCCTGAGAGATTTCATGACAAGATTATAGCAATTGAAGAATCAAAAAACATTGACTCTATTCCTTTGATGGTGCTGATTGACAACTTGCAAACCTATGAATTGGGTTTGACTAGACTTGGGAAAGGAAGCAAAGGCAAGAGCATGGCACTGAAGGCCAAGAGTAATGAGACAGATGAGTCTTTAGATGACGAAAATTCTAAGATGAAATCCTACATCACTAGGCAATTTAAGAAGTTCATGAAGAATGCCAATGCGAAAGGATTTGAAAAGGACTATAAGCAATCCTCTTTGAATGTGAGGCAATTTCTTTGCTATGTAATTTACATTTCATCAAGCCTCTTTGATTCGCTTACTTCTCTTTTTTTTTTCTTTTTTTTTAATTTCTAAAAGAAATGAAACAATATTATGAATTTTTTTAAAGAAAATACATTAGCCCCCAAATGTGAGGCAATTGCTTTACTATGTAGTACAATCTTCATTTCATCAATTTTTTTTATTTGCTCACTTCTCCATTTTTTTTAAAGCAAGGAGACAATATAATGATTGTTTAAATATTATTACATGACCCCTTTTACCTTTATTTTTTATTTTTTATTTTATTTAAGGTAGGGCAATGATCCATTATGTTCAAAATATAAAATGGAGAAAATAATAATGCATAAAAATTATCTTGTGTTGGAAAGTTCCCTAAAATTCCATATATAGTCCCTTGGTGGGACGTTCTTTGGAGGAACTTGCGCTTTCGGGATCTTGACGTTGAATGCACTAAGAGAAACTTTCGTTTCTCTTGATGTTTCCTAGCTTTAGAGCCATGCTTGCAAAGGGACTCCTTCTTTCCTCTCATTTTTCCTAGTCCCCAGTGGAGTCGCCTTTTAATGTGGGTTCCTTTTTTGGAAAGTATCCAAGTCCATTGATGACAAGGGATCATGGGCCTCCAAGGATGGATGGTTGGACTGGGTCCAGTTCTCCGCGGCCTATTGGGGTCATTATATGAACCGGTTTGTGCGCAAGTCACATAAAGTTCTTTAAGGTAAAAATGCGATTTCCTCATAAGCAATAAAATATCATTATAAGTGTTTTAGTGTCATAAAATGACCATTTACTCTTACGAAATAAGTAAAATAATTATTCGTAATATTCACAATGAGAAGGAGATTGAAATAAAATATTTAAGACTTATCTTTTATTTTGTGAACATTTAAAAGAGTTCCTTCACTTGGTTCCTCGAGTGTGATGTTATGGTACCCCGAACGTGATGTCGTGGTACCCTGAACGCGATGTTGTGGCTCCTACGGGTACTAGGTCTGTAATCCATGGAACCCAAAATCTCTAGTTCCTTGAACTATAGGATCTTTCTACATGCTTATTATGCAATGTAGTTTTGTCCTTTCCCTTTACCTCTATAGGTCCTGCACAAGAACAACAATACAATACACATATCTTCAAATAATAGTTAGTTCCTCATATTAGGATATACATTCTAATACATATACATATACATATATAAATAAATTTCATAATAATGAGTCAGCCATAAGGATTTTGACTCCAATTCTCACAGACTTAGTGCTTTTGCACAAGACTTGTGGGATTTGGAACTCAAGTCCAAGTAGCTTTGCTTGGGCACTACCTTCTAAGATAGTCAAGTGAGGAGGATTTTTGTGGGAGAGAGTAATATTTGATGTGTGGGTGTTTTGTCATATATTTATTTGGAGGCTAAATGATATTTTGAATGATTTCAAGGACATGGGACCAATTCCTCCTCTTTGGCTTTCTTATTTTGTTCATTTCCTCTCATCTCTTTCTTACTGGGCTCTTAAAGCTCTAAGAATTATCTTTTTGAACCTTTGAACTCTCCCCCCTTTCCTCGCATTTGAATCCCCACTTTTTCCTCTATTCTTTAGTGTTCCTTTTATAGTAGACATGGTCTGGTACCCCAGGTGAGGACGTCCTTGGTTTGCTAGGTAAAACCATGTCCTCTAGAACCTGGAAAAGTACATTGGGTAGAGATTTAGCTTAATTAAGCAATTATAACTCAAAATGGGCATTTTGCTTTAACTATAAATGGAAGATTTCTTTTTGGAAAGTCAAAGGAGTGGGCAGGCTGCTCAATGCAATGGATGACAACTTTAATTGAAAATGACACAATTTAGAGGAAATTGTGGGGATGTGTCATGCACATGGGGGAATATTGATTCATGCATTCCAAGCAAATATATGAACCAAGGGAAATCTTCGGGATCTTCCTTTCACCAAAAATCACTCTCTTACCACCCAAACCACTTCTCCCTTGTTACTAACTCGAGATCTCATGGGCTACAAAGATAATACCTAATTTTATTGCTTTTTTAATGGCTTTTGCTGAAAATCTAAACCTACACCTTGGCTTTCCCATGTGTTAGCCAAGGTCCTCTTCTCAAAGCTTCAAAAGGACACATCAAGGTCTTAGGGCCTTGATGTTGATTCTTCTTGTTGCATGTCTTCTAGCCTGACCGAGATCCCTCTTCTTGCAACATGTCCTCTAGCTTGACCAAGTCTAGGTCTTATTATTATTATTATGGACTTTGGGCCTTTATGGTGTTTCTTAACTTCATGAATTTGACCCTTTTTTGTTAAGGCTCATGGTCTTTCCTTATTTTTCATAGAATGGGTTTTCTTGTCAAATTTTGGTCCTCAACACATATATACCAAGCACACATTCCAATACCACTCTATTAACTTGTTAAAAAAGGGGTAACTAAGGTTGATTGACATCCCATCTCTATAAATTAATTGTGTGTGGTCGAAATCTAACTTAGCCATATCTTGTCCCGCCACAGTTTTCTTTTGAAAAATGTCAAATAAAGTGAGTAGATTGTTATAAAAAAGCAATTACTTATGGTTTTTAAGGGGAAAAAAACCCTAGGGTACTTGTATACGAGAACCTTCCAAGAAGTTTCTTTCCACTTTCTTTTTCCATTTCCCAAACCCACCCATGTGAACTACTCAATTTATTTCCTCATATCACCTAATCCTTGACTACTCTTTCTTCACATCTCATTTTCAAGACTTATTCTAAGAGCTTTTATCACTCTTTTCCATGACTATTTTATGTGGTAGACTATAACTAATTGTTTATCATTTTTACATGAAATCACATCCTAGAATTTTTGCATTTCCACTGTGTGTCTGTCAGTGGCTCTATGCTCTCTCAGTCTTCTCTTCTCTTACTAATATCTTCATATGTTTTTTTTGTTTTTTTGTTTTTATCTCACACCAACTTTGCTTCATCTTGTTCTCTTTTTTCCCCATCTCTTGTGTTAAGATCAAATGTTTGAAGGTAGTGGTTTTGCTTTTGAGGGAAACAAAAAAGCCCAAAATGCACACCCAAAATGATTCGGAATGGACCTGAATTCTATTTGATGTGGAATAAGGGGATTTCTCATTTTAGTTTGCATACCAATACAAGATTTTCTGTCGGTTCTTACTAGAGCGGAACAAAATTCAAAACATTGATCATACTACCTTTGTTGTATATATTTTTTTGTTTTGTTTTGTTTTTGTATTTTTTTTTGGTTTTGGTTTTGTTGCTTTCATTTCATGATCAACCAAGTCATTGGATGTTCTGCAAATAAAAAACACTTGAAAGAAAAAAAAATTAAAACCAACCACAAGAAAAGAAGAAAGATAAAAAAACGAAAGAAATGTGGGCTTTACCAATCTTCCACCATAAAGGCTACACTCTACTTCCGTCTTACCAAATTACTAACCACCACCAGTTTCAATTCAGTAGCTTTCAATGCAATCTGCTTTCACTGAGCCAGATAAGTGGTAGCCCCAAAGGGAGATTATGGATAGTAACTATAATAATCATAATAATACAATTACGCGACTCCCTTCATCACCTTCTCTTTCCTATCATTCTACATTATTGGTATAGGCACAAAAAAAGTTCCACTCCAATTGCAAAATACCTACAACAATATCCATATTAGTTCTAACTGAAAAATTGGGATAAATCATCAAATATCACTATTATCAAACTCTTCATAGTTCATACATAAGTAATATCAAAATTCCCACATCAAACCCCAAGACATTCCCACTAGACTACTAGCTGGTACAGACCAAAACATAGGACACAATATTACTTGTGGATTAAAGATTGCTATTTTCATGTATGCGTTTGCTACTTCCCCAGAAATTCAATCTTTGTCTAATGTAATAATGTACATCACAGAAGACAAAAGAAAAAAAAAAAAAATCAAAGGTAGATAACAAGTCATCAGTCACAACCCCTAAAAATGAAAAATTCTAATGAGACCACAAGAAGGATCCCATGGCAAACTTTCTCTTATGGTCAACATCTCCAATGATTGGTAGCCCATACTCTCTAAGCAAACAATCAAGCTTCCACTCCGGCATGGTCTCATAGTCAGCTTGAGTGTACCTAGGATAGTGCAGTGGCATCTGAAAGTGCCCACACCAATCCCTCGTCGTGTGTTGCTCTCCTCCGTTTTGAGAGTAGGGTCTACTACTCATTGACTCCATTCCTACACTCATGTTTCTAAAATCACTATATATATATATATATATATATATATATATATATATATATATATAGAGAGAGAGAGAGAGAGAGAGAGAGAGAGAGAGAGTTTTGCTTTTTACTAGTAGTTGTTATGGCAAACTGGTCTGGCCTCTCTTTTAGTATTTATAGAGAGCTTTGTGTTGGGAATATTCTTCAAGCATATATAGCGGGTAATGTTATTACAATATACTATTGACAGTTGTAATAATAGGTTTTGTGATTTTCAAGAAAATGTAGAATTTTGTAGGGAAGGTTTTGGCGTTTGAATCAATATTACAGTTTTACCAGAAATTAAAAGTTTTGTTGCTTTAAGAAGTAGAAATAATCATTTTGTTATGAAAAGTCAACATTGAGTTGGTTCGCTTCCCATGTTTAATGTGATACTTGTCCACCATTACTTAGAGAGAGAGAGAGAGAAAAAAAAAACTTTGTCCGCCGTTAGATATTTTCTTTTCAACTACTCTAAAGGCATTTTCATAAGTTCCAACCTTTTCTCAAAAAAAAAAAAGTTCCGTCTTTTCCACCAAGTCCTACATACACAATTCGGGGGGGGGGGGGGGGGGTGGTGGTGGTTTTGGATTTAGATCTTTTAGAGTTTTACCAAATAATTTTTTTTAAATCTTGACCACTCTTTTATAATTTAAGGGTTCAAATTTTGCTATGTTAACATTTCACTAAAAATACTCTTAAAATAATATTGCAAACAAAACAAAAAACTCATGAACCAATACTAATATCATTAACTACAGCGTTTGCAGAAGGGGAAAAAAAAATCACCCCCTTCCCTCCCCATATAGATCTGCCAATTTGCCAATTTGGTTTCCACCTCCAACAAATTATAGACGATTTTTTTTTTCTTCGGCAACTTGCATATGTGCTTCATGCTTAACCCCTCACTTAAAAAGTTCCAATTTTTAATGTCAACTGTAATCTATTTCCCCATAAATTCTAGATTCTTTCTTCTTCTTCTTCTTCCTTTTTTTTTTTGTTGATTTTTTTTGATTTTGAAAACCTTTTCTTTTGATTTCTTTTAAACTTAGCTGCTTGTTTCTCATTTTAAGATTTTCTGGTTTTGGAAAATGAAATCAACCTACCACATTAAATTTCGTTTGTTCTTTTAGGGTTCGTTCGGTTAGAGGAGTAGAAAAGTGGGAGGATGGAAAATATTGAGTTTTTCCTCTTGTGTGTTCAGTTGGAGTGGTGGAAAAGTAGGAGGGTGGAAAACTCTTTTGTTTTGTTGGAGAGAAAAAGGGAATGATGAAAAATGTAATTTATATAAATTGACTATTATACCCTTGTTACATAATATGTAAGAAATAGATTTATTTGTACTCATTACATAATATAAAATTTATCACATCATATATAAAAATTATTATTATTATTATTATTATTATAATGTAATAATTATAATAGTGTACATATAAATTTAATTGGGCAAAGGATTTTGTAACCAGCAAAAAGGTGGTTACAAAATCAGGTCACGTTGAAAAAAAAAAAAAAAAAAGAGACAAGAGAATGTTGAAAAAAAAAAAAAAAAGGTGGGAAGAGGGCCTTTTTATAAAAGTGCTACTATAACACTTTTTTCCCTAGATTTTCCTCCCGATTTGGGAGGAAAAAAAAATGTCGGCCCGGAGAGAAAACTTTCTCTCGGGTTTTCTTTCTTTCCTATTTTTCTTCTCCAACTGAACAGTGGAAAACAACATTTTTCACCATATTTTCCTTTCTCTATTTTCCATCTTCCCTATTTTCACCCCAAATGGACGGACCTTTAAGACCAAACAGGAGGATGGGTTTGTAACATTTGTTCCTATTAATTTTATTTTTACTATACTGAACAAAACAATCTCAATGGATCCGAATAATCTGATAAAGAGTGGTGACTTTGATTGGGATAAAATAAACTTTCTTTGATTATGGGTTCATCTTTTATATATATCTTGTGTGATAAAAATCTTAAAGAGAAGTTTGTTGAAACAAGTTAACTCGGATTTTTTTTGGAGATTTTAGTCTTCAACAATGTAAATTTTCTAAGATGGAGTTTGGTGGTTGATATATTTTTTTCCCCTTTGGAAAGGTTGATGTGAGAATCTAATTTTTTTTATTTTTATTTTATACAAGATAGAATTTCTACTTTAACTTAATCTAAATGTATATGTGTGTAAAGCTTCCGCTTGTAGACCTGAACCCCGGCCCTTACCCCCCACACCCCACAAGCACTTATACTAATGGAGTGATCACCACACCAATGGTGCGCGGTGGTCACATGAGAATCTAATTCTTTTGTTTGCAACATTATTTTATTATTTTAAGAAAATTACTAGTGGAATGCTGTTATGACAAAATCTAGACCCTTAAATCATAACAATAATGATCAAGATTTGTAGAAATCTATTTGGTAAAGTGCCGTAAAAACTCTAAAAGATCTAAATCTCGGTGGTCTTGTATAGACCTACTAGTTTTTGTTAAAATCTTGCTTGGTCTTTCAATTAACAAAATTTGCTTTGTGTTCCTAGACTAATTTTTACCTGTATTTGCATCCCCATCATTTAATTATTAAGACCTTCAAACTATTAAACCTCACACAATCCAAAATTACAAGTCCTTCGGAAGTTGGAATACATAAAATAAAAGAGAACTGCACGCATTAGCAAATTTCAAGTTCTGAGCATGTAGCAACTTGTGAAATGCAAATGCTACCATAATCAAGCAGATCCCATTGTGGAACGATTAAATTCCTAGTTTGAAATAAATCAAACAAGTAAAATAGTTTCACAAATGCGAATTTGCATTGATGAATGTGTGGTACAATTCTCTGTGATTACAAAAGAGTGATCATTTGATTTGATCTCTTTGAAAGATTTGTTGATTGAAATTGTGGTAATGTGATTTTGACTTGAACACCAAATATCCTTCAATTCGGTTGAAGGATGAGTCGAAGACTCTTGAAACAGAATTACAATGAATCTTTAACTATAAGCTTGTTATAAATTCTTTGTTCTTCGCGTTCTTCTTGTTCTTCGTGTGTTCTTCGTGCGTTCTTCGTCTTTGAAAGTTTGCGGTGGAAGTTCTTTGGTGCTTTGGAGGCTTGAATCCGTAGAGCTTCGTTGATTTGTGGTTTGTTAAGGTTTCTAGAGACTTTTGAACTTGATTCCAGTGAACTTTGAGATCTAGGAAGATGATTTGGATGATTTCTCTTCGAATGTTCTTCGTATTCGAAGGTTTGTGACGGAAGTTCTTTAGGGCTTTGGAGGCTTGAATCTGTAGAGCTTCACCAATGTGTAGTTTCTTGAAGTTTTTGAAGGCTTTGGGGCTTGATTTCAGCAAACTTTAAGATCTAGGTATGTAGTTTCGATGATTCTGCTTCGAATGTTCTTCGTATTTGAGGTTAAAGTTCTTGAAGTTCCTAGAGGCTTCAGGGCTTGATTTCAGCAGAGTTTCGGTACTTCTGAGTGCTTCTGAATCTTTTTTTATGTTGCTTGTGCTTTGGATGTCTTGGTGTCTAGAAATGCCTTAGGAAGGCTTCTATCTATAGGAGTTTGGGGGTGGTTGAGCGACACGTGGTAAAATCTACCATGAAGGATCATTCTCTGCTATAGCTCTTTTATGGCCTAAAACATATAGGAAAAAATGACTGAAAAGAAAACATACAACTTGTTTTAGCGTTTTCTAATTGGGTACTAGAACCTTCATATTTAGGCGAACAAACTAAATTAGATGTACATTAAATTGTTCCTATGCTATTGTGAAGGATTGCCTATCATTTCTGAATCAATTAAAATAAGGTTTTCAATGTTGATGTAACCCTTTACCACTATACTATGTCTATTAAATGCAACCACACGAGTGTGTTCATTCAGTATTTCTTGTCCACACAATCACTTTGCGGAGTAGGAGGTATGGCAACCAATTTCTCCATCAATCAGAGAGAGCATTCAATATGTACGAAACTATACATTCTAACAGTCATCTTCATTATCAATATATATCCATACCCAAGTTACAAGTGGTGATGAATGAATTACATAACCAGAAAGAAATGTAGACCACATATGGTGGCATGACTTCTTGTATCATAGCTGTCGGTGGGTGGTGGAGGAAACAACCAGCATTAGATGCCATAGCCCCACACAAAATCCAGCGCGATCCTACAACTTTCATTACTTCTTTTTTGGTGGGGGAGGGAGGTTGCAATGTATTTCCATTTCCCATGTACTTTGGTAAAATTTGTATGTTGTTTATGTTGAAACTCTAAAGCTGCGGTAATTTTGGATTCAAGTGATAGCTCGGTGGTAATGATATCCTTTATAGTGTCATCTATCTAAGGCTTAAACTCCGACTCCTCCCTTTCCTACTATCTATTTATCTAAAAAAAACAAAGTTTGCAACAACTTTGGATGTTCAAATTTCCAAAACAAGGAATATTCTAAAAAGAATGCGAAAGAGAATTTAATTTGGATGCCTTTATCTTGCACATCACTCTGCTCAGTAGCAGAGCCATGAATTTTTTCTAAGAGGGACCAAGCTTTAAGAAGTGCTTGATGGATTTCATTGTATTGATTTACGGGATATATCATATCGATTGCCATACCAGATTCCTATTCTAAGAAAACAATATCTATTCTTAGGTTGACGACTTTGGCCCTTTCACTTAACCCAAAAAAAAAAAAGAAAAAGCTGACCCTTTCTAAATTTTATAAAGGCGTAAATGTACTTTTAGTCCCCTACATTTTGGGGTCATTTCTATTTTGGTCCCTACATTTTCATTTCACCACTTTTAGTTCCTAAATCAATTAACGCGTTCCATTTTGGTCCTTACCATTACGCACTTAACAGAAATTGCTGATGTGGCAAACGGCGTCCATTGTTGGCACATTAAATACTGACGTGGCCAATAAAATAATATTAAAAATGCCACATCAGCTTATAAATTAAAAAAATTATTTATTTATTTTAACTAAATAAAAAAAATTAAAAACCGATTGTTTAAAAAAGAAATTAAATTAATTAAATTAAAAAAAATTCTTTACATTATGTTCTTCCCAGTCATCGTGAGTTCTTCCTCAAAATCAAGAACATGCCAACATGAAACACTCAAAATCAAAAGGCACAAAAATCCAACACACCTACAAAAAACCAAATTCTCTATCACCAATCCAAACCAAAACCGATCCATTACAAAACCCACCACCATAGCGCCACCACAAAGAGGAAGAGAGAAGAGAAATTGCAAACCCACCACCACAACGCCAGATTTGAGCAGAGGAGATTGAAATGTCGTCGGACGTTGTCGGATCTGAGCGGAAAAGAGTGACCGAAACACACACCCATAACAATGGTGGTGATGAACGTGAAATTTGAGGTTATGGCTCTGATGGACGAGGAGCGTCTTGGAGGCCGAGATGAACGCCATCATCGACTGAAATTGTAAATTGTTTTTCTCGGCACCCAAACACTTATTTAGGGTTTCTTTCTTGATTAATTTATTAAAGATTTGATTTTTGTAATAATGTGAAAAAAAAAAAACCCAAATAAGGTGCGCGTGGATTGGATCTCTGGCTGGGAGCATTGCTCAATGGGGTTTTACTGATAAATATGGGGATAGCATTGTTCGCTTTGGTGGCCATTGAGAGTAGCAGTCAGAAACTTGGGCGTACCTATGCTGCTCTTCTCTTCTGTGCTCTCCTTCTCGATGTTTTTTGGTTCATCCTTTTCACTCACGATATTTGGTCTCTCCTTTCTTTTTTTCTTTTTTTTCCTTATTCATTTTTCATTTTCTACCGCATTGCAATTTTCATTTCTGTTTATATATATATTGTCCACGCACTGACTGTGAAGAACATAATGTAAAGATTTTTTTAATTTAATTTCTTTTTTAAACAATCTGTTTTTAATTTTTTTATTTAGTTAAAATAAATAAATAATTTTTTTTTAATTTATAAGTTGACGTGGCATTTTTAATATTATTTTATTGGCCACGTCAGCATTTAATGTACCAACAACGGACGCCGTTTGCCACATCAGCAATTTTTATTAAGTGAGTAACGGTAAGGACCAAAATGGAACGCATTAATTGATTTAGGGGCTAAAAGTGGTGAAATGAAAATGTAGGGACTAAAATAGAAATGACCCAAAATGTAGGGACCAAAAGTGCATTTACGCCTTTTATAAACTAGTCATAGAACAAATTGAAAAAGAAAAAGAAAAAGAAAAATTGTGGGAAAAGTTAGTGTAAACTACTATTTAGATAAGTTAGATAAAACCAAACAATTATAAGCAATTGTTTCTCTTTTATCTCAAAAAACCAAATATTAATACATCAATATATAATAAACAAACAGGATTATCATTCATATATATATATATACACACACTTTTAAAAAAAAATTATATGACATTCATTCCTAACAATACTGTTATTTGTTCGCTTAATTACAAGGTTATATATTTTAGGATATTATATAAATAATATAGAGATGTAAACAGATCTATTATTAATTTTTTAAAGTAAGTTAGAAAAGATGCCACTAATTGAAAGTTAGCAAACTTTTCTAAAACTTGGAAAAAGGATACGATGGTACAATTGTACCAAACACAGCATTGAGCATACAGTAATAATTTTTGACATTACACGGTAAACTAAAACTAATTTAGTCAGTTGGTTGGTTCTAAAGAATCTATACGGATGTCTAAATTCAGTTCGATTTAGTATTTACTCTCTAGTAGAAGCTAAATGGTCTCTCAAATGTAATGTTTTTGGCTCTTTTAATGTAGATAAATGCCCCTATTGTTTTGAGTCTGATATTAGGAACGAAGCTTGTTCCTTTGTATAGCTATTTTTTTCCTTCGTTAGTAAAGTATTTTCTTTCAGAGAGAGAGAGAGAGAGAGAGAGAGAGAGAGAGAGAGAGAGAGATTTTTCTTTTTCTTTTTCCCTCCCTTTTTTTTTTTGAGAAATAATTACAACATGCTATTAACCCCGCAGCTCGAACCCTTTTCCCTAGACCCCTAAGCACTTTGTATATGGGAAGGTGTCAATTCAGTTACAAGACCTTTGACTTTTTCCCTTTTTTCGGTAGTGTTGATCTCGGGTGGTTTTTTTTTTTTTTTAAAGCTGATCTCGGGTGGTTTAAAATGTGTTTAAGATGATTTTGGATTTTGTAGTATTTGGAAGGTCATGAGGCTAAGAAATGGGCCATCTGATGGATATTTTATTTTTGATTTTTTTTACTAATTTAATTGTTGGGTTTTTCTAGATTACCTCAAAATTTTGATGGACGAAATGATTTTTAGGATCTAAACTTTACATTTTGATAGGTCAAATTCTTAAAATAAAAAAAAAAAAAAATTCAAGCAAGCCAAATTCTAACTAAAATTTGAGTGATCACTGCACACCCTTAGTGCGATGGTCACTCCACAAGTATAAGTGCTTGTGGGGTGTAGGAGTAAAGGCTGGGGTTCAAGTCTCCAGAAGGGAGTTTTACATACATATACACTTAAATTAGACTAAAGTATAATTTTATCTTATATAAAAAAAAAAAAAAATTTGAGTGGAGCCCGTAAGTAAATTTTTGTTGAGTTAGTGGTTTTATTGCATATTCACGCTAGAGTTAACAAAAAAAAATTTAAAAACAAGGGGAGCCACGACCCCAACGTGGCTCTGCCACTGACTCTACTATCACACTAGCAGAAACTTCTGCTACAAACTTTTAATTAGGGATCAATGAATTTATTAAACAAAAATGTGAGAATATCATAAAAAGAAACCCCATTGTTCATTTCGAAACAACTTATCTAATTTTTTGTTAAAATTTTTTTGCTGAAAATGTGTTATAATATACTTGTATTTTAAATTTTTTTTTTTTAAAAGTGAAATGTTTAAAAGCTGTATATAAAAGTTAAAAGATGAAGGTCCTGAGCATGTCAAACATCCTTGATTCAAGGTAGGCAGAGTCTGATTACATTCAAATTACTTATATCTTCTAGACTCTTCTATTGTAATAAAACAATCTAAAGTGAGTAGTTGTGAAGCAGACTAAAAGTCAAGCAACTTAAAACATTAAACACAGCGCCATCACTTTTACACAACCCGAACCACCAAAACCATCATTAGCCCCTTTTGTGGCTACCACATCACAACCACCACTTCCTTATCAACCTGCATGGCATGGGCCACAACAAGCCCGACAGTATTCCAGACACCATAATAAGTGATGCATTACTCACAGTCACAGCACTGGCCGAGACATCTAAACTTTTATTTTTATTTATGAAAAATAAAATTAATGTTTTGACAATTTTTTTTTTCATTTTTATAAAAGTGGTGTCAAAATTTTCTTAAAATGAATTGTTAATCATTGACTTAAGGGCACTCGTTAGCATGACTCTTTATTTATTTATACGAGTTAAGTTATGCCTTTATGAGCAATTATTAATAAATCATATTATAAAATGTTTTAACACTACTTTTATGGGAAAAATAAAAAAATTATCAGAAAAAATTAATCAATTAATCATTTTTTCATAAGGAAAATGCACCGTGTGGTGTTTGTTAATGTTTCCTTTTGTGGGTCTTACTTAAAAAAAGTTATAAAAAATGCTACTAAAAAAAATAATAAAAAAAACTTTCAAAAGCTACTATAAAGTTGCAAAAAAAAATTGTTATTAACGGGCACCTTCCGGTGCCCATTAACACAACCTTTTTCATAAAAAGTTTTTAAAAATGGTTTTTAAACCAATACCTAACATTTTCCTATTTATATATGTTTCTTTTTTGTTTTTTCTTTTTCTTTTGTAAAAGAGGTGAGAGGGTGTGCAATTCAGACCCCAATCACATGACTCGACAGTTGTGCCCGACTTATTTAATATAGTTAATTTTATTATTTACTGTTTTGAAAAATACATTTCGTTTGGGAACCTATTTAAAGACCCTACAATTAAGAATTGGTATGCTTTGCTTGACTAGTAAAAGTTCCAGTTAACGGGATGCACTAGGGCATCTGTTAACTTTTCTCCTAATTTTATTAGGGTTCGAATTTTCTCCAATGGATTGGTGCTGATTCCAGACAATCCTAGGTCTGAATTTTTTATTCTGATTTTGATTCCAAGATTTCTTTGAAGAATTTTTTGTTGCATCAACTTGTCAGGGAATATATATATATATATATTGATATTAGTAAAAAAAAAGAAAAAAAAAGATCAGGTTTACGAAAATAAAAAACACAGTTCAAGCCAAAAAAGTATGAATTAACTCCTCGCTAGGGGAAACTAACCCATCATAACTGATTGAGTACAATGAAGGAAAAACTCAATGAAAAATACCCATTCCTCCCAATCCTATCAAGGTGACCTACATCAGAGAAACAGTTTGGGACGGGAAAAAGTGTAATACTGACCACAGAGCACAATTTGATGATTACATAATGAGATGTGAGTTATGCAGTTAAGGATGAGGCGATGATTTTGAACAGGTTTGGGAAAGCGCTCATTGATACCTCACAAAGGAGCTTGTTTTCAGTAGGTCACCACCTTAGATTAGGCATTCACCTTAACCTGATCACTAAGCCCAAGTTTGTGAGGTGCTTCGAACCTGCATTTAGTTCTCAACCTTTAGGTAGTATACCACTGATAGCCCCACCATAACTCAAACCCAAACCCAAACCCAAACCCAAACCTGGTATTGTGCTAGTTAGTAGAGATAACACAGGAAAAAGGGGGTAGCAACCCCCACAAACTGAATTCTCAGATCCGATCTGATGCTTTCAGTACCAGGTTTTCATCATGCTGCTGCCAAATGTGACAATAAAGTCATTATTGCTGGAGATCATGCAGGTGACGAAAATGACCTTGAAGCCTCTCAAAAACAAAAGAAAAAAGAAAATGACCTTGAAGAAAAAATCTGAGCCTAAGATGACATTCAGGACATAATATTGAAGTTGTATTACTTCCAAGTGGAACACCAAGGGTGTATTCTCGATATACCAAAGTGGATTTAGTTAATTGTTTATTAGAAAATCTTAAAGAGGCAACAAAAGAAAAGAACTTAAGCATCATTAGCCCAAAAGAGCCTAAAAGGGGCATCAAATGAAAATTCCATTGTCCATGTAGCCTAACATGCACCCAATAGTTCTATCAATAGATCTAAATGCATGCGTCTCTTTGAGGTCATGCTTGGTTATACTTCCAGGATGCCTTCAGATATTCTCCCGATGTGACTGCATATTAAGAGTATTTGAGTTAGCAGGAGCATTTGTAGTACATGTTATTGCATCATGAGATCCGCAAACAAATTTAAGCAAGTAATAATCAATATAAAAGTCAAGCTTATTCATGCTATATGGAATTTGAAATAGAGGAATATATAATGGTTCCAAATAGGCCCAAATGGGTTCCCTCTAAAACCACTAGGAAACTGTGAGATTGTAGTACCAGAACATTCAAAGTGGTGAAGCAGGTCATACCGAATGCTTATGTCATTGATGTTTCATCTTATAAAGGTCTAGCAGTTATCCTAGATGACCTTTTTTATGAACCTTCCCATGACTTAATTGTGAACCTTATACCTAATCCAGCACCAATAAACCTTCCATCAAAATGTAAAGAACACATTGATACTATTTTGGATGAACAGATTATTTTCACCAGGGACAGGAGGTCAATGCTACAGTCGCTACTAGTTCGTTGGAAGAGATGACCAAACTTAGATTACACTTGGATCACCGGAGAGGAGCCATAACAACTATACCTTGAACTCTTGGAGTGATACTAAAACCACCAAAGATCAACACTTGACAGAGTTGAGTTTCCCCCACTTTGAGGTAGTTGGCACATACACCAGATGCAGGTCCCTAATCACATGGCTAAACGATGGATGCCTGCTGTTAGATAGGCCCAATTGACTTAATAAATCCTGTTTAATTTGGAATTTTAATGTTATTGGATTTTATGTAATTACTTAAATTTTAATTTTATTGAATTTCATGTAATTACTTAAAGAGTTATTTCCTTTCTTACTTGGTTAACAAAGTATCATTTACCTTCCCTGCTTGGTTAGCAAGTTAGTTCCTTTCCTGATGAAATTTGGGAGTCCTATTTAAAGGCCCCAAAACTTAGTATTGGCTTCTTCACCTGATTAATAAAAAGAACTGTTGGAATTTTCTCCAAAGGCTTGACGTTGACTTCAGGCAGCCCTAGATGCTAACTCCAATGTTTTATTTTATTTTCCCCGCTTGATGCTGGTTCTAAACAATCTTAAGGTTTTGATTCTCAGGCTTATCCTTCCCTCTTATTTATTTATTTATTTATATTTTTTCTGTTTCATTGTACCTACAAATTTCTTTTAGAATGTTGTGCCATATCACACTACATGCAAAGAACTTTAAAATGATATGCTCAGATACATTGAATGCTTTTCTTAAAAGTAAAATTCAATCAAGACTATAAGAAATACAGAAGACCAGTTACACGTTAATGGACATTTGTTAGGATTCCCTCCATCTAAATCTTCTAAACTCAGACATCTTAATAGACATCTTATATATATATATATATATATATATATATATATATATATATATATATATATATATATTCCTTTCAAGAAAGAGATACCAGAGAATGTTGCACTCCACTTAGAAAGAAATTATCATGATGAATCTGTTCTTCGATCAACATAAACTTCAAGAAGACTTTCTGAATCTTCATTTAGCATCTTCGGCAAATCAATTAGCATACTTGGAGGGGCAAAATACATTTGTAGTGACATCATGCAAACAACAATACCCAAGAAAAGCTGCAGCAGCACAAGAAAAAAAAACCTTATTGTTTGGCAATTGCCAGATGAAATGGGAAGTGAATATGACATAAGGAGCACCAGATAAACAGTCAAGTTTTACAAGGATCTTGTTATCCATGAATGGCAAAGATATGAGTTGAAACTTCTAACCAATTATATGTTTTCATAGCATTTAAGGGCATAAACTAGTCCTAAAGAATGGCAAAACATTGATTTAAAAATTTCTATAGAACATAAAACAATTTCAATCCAGATATAGTACTCAAATGCTTACTACGAAATAAGAAAATTATAGGAAATGCAGAAGAAACCAATTTCATAGGCATGGAATCTTACCTGCAACGTTGGCCTGAAATCAAAGAGAAATAGAGACAGAACCGTTGTCAGTGGCATTGCCATTGATGTGGAATACACCTAATGCAAAAGCAAAAGCAAAAATAAAACAACAATTAAGAGGAATGCAAGGGAACAATGAGTTGTTTCATCCCAAGTACCCAAATTAAAATACCATACATTCCTAGTTATCACAAGTAAAATGTATCAATGAGACAAGTGCAAGTCAAATGGGCACTCAATATAAACTTATGGAGAAACAGACAAAAGCACAGAAACTGCAAACAGGTGAAAGGAGTCACCTTTACAATATTGTCAGCATATTTCATTAACCAAGAAACCAAAAGTCCTGTTGATCCTAGATTTAACACCACCAGCCAGGTTGTGAAACTGTAACCATTGAAAAGGCGTTGCCACCATGGCCCTTTCTCAAATTCATTTCTGAAATCATCCAAGAGAAGCCGTGCCATATTGAAAATAGCCCCAAATCTGGAAAAATATGTACCATTCTAAATTATTTCTAGCCCAAAGCTTCTAATAACTACAGGCATTTTGCTCATGATAATCACCTTTCACAAGCTTGAAAGTTGTAACATTTTAGTTGACAAGTGACCATGTAACATAATCTGATGTTTCCAAAACAAGTATATTTAATTTTCTGCAAGGGAAAATAATAGTTTTATTATTTTCTGCAAAATTAGAAATTGGCATCAGAATGCCACACTCTGTATCCCTAGGTAGATTATGGCTATTCCTCTTATTCAAATTCTTAAACAAGGATTTAACTAACTAGATAGAAATGGAGCTCTTTTTACAAGTAGGTGCCCAGGGTGTTTTGCAGGGAAGATCTGTATTACCCATTTTTGTTTTGAAAAACATGTTGCACACATCACCCAATCATTTAAATTGATACCTAAGGAAAACTCATGCAGAAATATAGGTGGAGTACTTATGAGGACACTGCTAAATCTTAATATTGTTGTAAAGATCAAACACAAATCCAATCTTTTAGGAACAAACTTAATAAGCCACAAGGACCCCACAATTCCAGTTTTTCAATCTATGAACAATGTAAGCTGTTCTGCCTGAAGGTTTTTAATTGTTCTCTATACTTTTTATCATTATTATTAAGCAGTTATTTACAATTAGTAACCTCCACCAGGAGTAAAAAAAATGCAAAATAAATAACCAACTTTCAGGAATTTTGTGCAACTAATCACATAGGCAACAAAGGAGGAAGGTAAAATTACTTACAAAAAAGAACTTTCAAGAATCCATCATTAAAATATGCGCATAGTTTTGCTTATATATATATATACTCTGTTCTCTTAAAACCAAGAGTTTATCAGCAGTATGCAAAGGCCACCTACGTGTATAATTGTACATTCTGCCAGTATAAAGTATCATCATTCTTCTTCATCAAAAACTCTGTGTATATGCCAGCTAATGCTGAAAGACAAGCAGACAGAATTCCGAACATGTATCCCTGAATTGGCGATGAGAAAAGGGAGTCACATGAAGCCTCTCCACAGCCTTTGACCTTGATTAAGAGAATACAAAAAGTTCTTTCTGAAGGCAATATTCACATGTAGGGGATAACATACACTAAATTATTCAAAAAGTGAGATAGCAGTCAAAGTAAACAAGTGCAAATATATTGGAATTGCTAAAGAGAAATCACAGCATAGCTTAAGATCAGGTCTGATTGGTCCAAAACTATGCTAGAACCGCTGCATGTAGAGTATTCTATGTATCAACAAACATCGTGATCCATACCAAACAAACTCGATACTGGTATTCATAGATTGCTATGCATCAATCAGTAGTCAGATTAGATATTATATCACATTCTCAACTATAAAAGCCTACATTCCCCAAAAGGAAAAAATAAAATTGTGAGGCAAAAATTTATTTTAAGCATTGTTCATCACATTTGCAAAGTATACCTTTGTTTATTGCACTATATGAACTTGTTCCCAATTACTAGGCATCTCTGTATGCTTCTCACAAACTCTTATTTGGAATTCAAGTATCATGTGGTACATTTAGGGCATGTTTGGCACACTAAATGAGGATTACAATAGGAATGGTAATCTTGATTAAGGGAAAAATGTGTTGTATTGGAATAACTAAATGTATTCATAAGTTTGATTGTGAATTGTAACATTTGAATAAAACTTATAATCTATTTTAGGAAATATCCTACTCATACAATTATATTTTCTAAAAAATAATATTTTTTGAATTTGAGAGAGATGACTTATTTTTTGATGATTTTTTATTTTATTTTCATAATTATTATTTGTATACGGAAATTTTGTTTATTTGGAAATATATTAATTTTAGAAATTATTACACCTACTAAGGAATAGCTATTATACCCCTTTTAAAGATAAATAATTACTCCTCATTTTAAAAGAATATCTATTCGTAAGGAATGCCTATTCCTTGTAATAAAAACATAACTACACTACAAAATAGCTAAACTTTAGAAATAACTATTACATTAAAATGTCTATTACAGTCAACCAAACATGCCCCAATTCTTTATTATATGTCCATCTCTTTTTTTTTTTTTTTTTTTTGATAAGTAAGAAAAGAATATTATTAATAAGAGAAAAGCAAGAAAAATACAAAGAGTTCACAGTAGTGAACAGAGGAAAAAGGAACCAAAAAGACTAAAGCAGCCCTAATCTATTCTAATACAGTGTCCATCTCTAATTACCCAGTCTACTAATTTTCGTCTTGGAGCTACTTTTGATTATTGAACGAGAGCAAGCCAATAATGGAAACATGACACTTTCCAATTTCATACCTTGGTTACACGGTGATATATAAGAGTTGATTGACACCTTGGTGAATTGAAGTCATCAATTCTCTTTTAGTTCTTATTACAATTTCATAACAGTCAAAATGTTTCTCAATATAAATACTATTGATTGGAGAGCTACAATTAGATGGTGAGATCAACTACTGTAATAGGATAGCTGCTTTGCAAAAACAATAATGACTGCAGATATGCAGGTAACATGTGAAATAGAACTTTCAAGCATACTAATATTCATGGACACCTTGAGCATCTATAATATATAGTTTAAGACAAAATCAATAAGGGGCAGATCAGATTAAAGGCAATTACAATACAAACCAGAAAATTAAGGATACACACAAATGATTTAGCAGCACCTGGCTCATAGTTGTTCCAACAGCCAATAGAACAATTGCCATCCACTGCAAATTAGAAAGCTTTCTCCTCAAGAATAGCCTATAACAGGAAATAAAAATATTTTCTAATTTGTGAAATTAGATCAACATCAAAAAGAAAAAAACTACAATAAATTTGAAGTAGGTGAAAAACCATTTTGGGGATCATTGTAAATTTGGTCCCTATATATTGGTAGAAGTCAATTTGGTCCTATTATTTTCAATTTGCAGTCAATTTCCACGAGGGAGTTGACCAAATTGAATACAAGTTGAATATAATAGGGATTACCAAATTGACTACAAGTTGAAGATAATAGGGACTAAACCGACTATTACCAAAATGCAAGAATCAAATTGACAGTGATCCCATAATGTAGGGACCAAAAATGGTAATTTTTCCTTTAAAGTAATCTCAATGATCAATAAATGAAGACAATTTGAATTGCAAAAATAGTTGATGAGTTGTAGCTCCTTAAAAGACTAGAGAAGCACCTGAACAATATTCCAGTTGTGACAATCTTAAGATTTCCCATGATTTGATAAGTGGATGCATCCACATATACTAGGGTAGCAAACTGAACATTGTTGTGGATCAGGTATATGATTGAAGGAATAGGGAACAAACGGACACTCTTCCAATCTGTAGTCATCTTTGGAGGTGGTGACTTCTGGATCTCTTTCCAAAGAAGAAAACTCGATACTAGAAGCTGAAATATTAACAGGCAATGAATTGGTTTGACAGTGTAGACAATACTTTTCTAGTCTGAAAATCGACCGAAAAAATATGTAACAAATTTTTATTATTTATTGTGAAGATGGATTACAATCTAGGAACTACACGGCAACATGAGAAATTTCTGAAAATTTATAACATGACACAATAGGTACAACAGCCCAAATGAAACGTCCGTCCGTGCTTCTAGATTACATTCACTATGATAATCCTATACAAAAGTATTTATTTCTCTGATTCATCTCTTTGACAGTAATTTCAATTCAAGGGTTTAGAGAGAATTTTCATTCTTCGCATTCTATTCTTTTTGAGTGTTTCAATTTGACTCTACAGAAGACCAAGGCAAGCAACGTTAACAGACAGACAGTAAAAAAAACAAGTACCTTTAAAACTTCGGCCAGAAAGGGAACAGTTGCGTAGTCATACCTATATCTTCCATTAGTCTTCGAAAGAGTCGTCAAAATTCCCTGTGGAACAAGAAGATTTATATTTTGGTGCTGTAATCTGTAATCTCAAAATTTGGTTGGTTATGGGAAAAGTTGCAGTTAAAGTTGCTCATTTTTGGAGTCACACAAATATATATATATATATATATATATATATATATATATATATATATATATATATATATATATAAAATCCACGTTAAATCAGTCAGAATGAATGAAGACATTTGCTAATAAGAGAAGAGAAGACCTGAGAGCTGGTCAGAATGGTCAGCAGAGACGCCACCAGATACCACTGCATTTGCTCCGATTCCGAGACCGAGATACAAGACTTTTGTGAGGCTGATCACCCAAAACCAAAGCGCTGCGTTTTTGCCTAGTTCACAATCGCTGGATCCTTTTCCTCATTAGTGTTTTGTTTTTTTCGTTTTTCTTTTATTGGGCAAGCAAACTTGGTTGTAGGCTGTTGGAGAAAATGGGCAATTAGCCATATTTATAGAAGAATCTAGTTAGTAGGCACCGTTGTAGAAGTATATAGAATACTAACATCTCGACTCTGAGAAAGTCGATTTTGAGACTATAAATCGACTCTTAGATACTCGATTTCTATGGTCTGATCACAGCTGATGTGGCGATTTTCCACGTGGCGGCCACCTAGAAATCGAGTGTATAAGAGTCGATTTATATATCGACTCTTAAATACTCGGTTTTTAGGTGACGTGGACAACACGTGGAAGAAGCTACTGCAGTGAGGTGATCCACCTGGAAATCGAGTCTTTGAGACTCGATTTCTAATAGGGGTTTTTCAAAATTAACCCAAGTCTAGCCTCTCGCAGACCTCTCTCTCGCGCCTCTCTCCACTCTCTGTCACTCACCCTCTCACTCTCGTGGCTCTTCACTCTCTATCACTCACCCTCTCACTCTTCCTCTCGCGCCTCTCTCCACCGTCTCACGGCTCTCCTCCGTCTCACGGCTCTTCACCGTCTCACGCTCGCGCCTCTCTCACTTGCCCCCTGAGCTGTCACTCACTCAGTCTCCACTCTCAAGCACTCTCTCCACTCTCACTCAGTTCTCAGGTATGTTTTTCTTAGTGGTTTTTGTTCGAAAATTATGATTGAACTGATTGTCGAATAGAGAGTAATAATATGATCTTCACAAATTTCTGTTCACATGCCCTCGATACATGAAATAATATGATTGCTCTTCAGGACTGATATTGTGGTAGATTTCTATTCAATTTATTTCTCTATTTTTATCGCTTCTTGAATCAGGCTGTGATGATGATAATTATTACGGTCACATTCGTTATGACAATAATATCCATTTCTGAACATGGGGTCAGTTTCCTGTTCACACAATTACCATTGAAAAGAAATAATGAAGTCCATTGATTTTTAATATGGCTACTATATTCACCAAAGAAGTTAAGATGTATCTAAAGCATAGTCCAGGGCAGCTAAAGCTCATCAATGCTTTAATGAATCGGACCAACAGGTTATAGCATTCATGATTTACAACTTTAAAGTAAACTACAGTAAGTAGATATTAGGAAAATGTATATTCCACTATATTGCTACTTTGGAGCTGCAGAAGGGCCGTAAGCTTAGTCCTTCGCATCTGCAATGCCCCCTGGTGTTATCTGAAATACGTGCTTCTGTTTTGCTTGGATGTAAGAATTCTGTTATTAAACAGTCCAAGTGCATATTCCATGTTGCATTCTCCCTCATCGTAGAGGTTGTGAGCTTACTTCACACCTGAGAGTAATGCTAAAATCTGGATTATATGTACTGAAATCCAAAAAACTTTGGTTGACAAGAAAACTTTTGAATTAAGTTGAGTTGTGTGTGTTTGCAGTAGGATATTCGGCGACACAATATTGCACTTTATGCAGTAGGAGAGTGTATGTCTTTATAAAGACTTAGACAACCCGAAATTTTTTTTAGTAAAGCAGCCCAAGATTATATTGCTATTATCTGTACCTTTCTTTTTTGAGTGAAGTTGAAGTATACTTGTTTCAATACAGTTCTCTTTGGTTTCCTATGTAAAATTCATTAATATCCTCATCCTATGTAATTTTTCTTTTCCATTAGTAATGGAAAATGTTGATGCCTTTAGTTTTCCCAATAAAGCTCAACTACACTTTATCGCAACCATATGCCTTGGTTACATTAAGCTCATACAATTTTAAACATTACACAATATATATTGTAGTATTTCCATTGGCCACATTTCTTTTGCTAATCATTAGACATTGTGTTATTTCTGATTACCTCATCCGTTCTTGGTGTAATTTTAGCAATTGCTAGTGTTACTATGGTAGGTTTTGGTAACTTCATATGATTCTCCTTTAACAAGAATTGTCATTTCTCTTTCCACCACTTAAATTTGTAAAATTGGACTCTATTTATGGATTTACGTAGATTTGCATATGCATAAATGTAAAAAATTATGCATATGCTTTTCTTAATTAAAGAGAACCTTATAACTGACTTGATTGTCTTAAGTTTTTTGCTAGAGTAATATGTTGAACATGTAATTGGTATTAGTTGCCACCCTCCACTATGGTACAGAATAATTTCTCATTCACAAGTAGCCATATTCAGGCAAAATCAATAGTTTCATCTTATGTGTCATGTTCAGGGTGGTTTTCTTGCTTCCACAAGAAACTAACCAAAAATCCTGAGCTTGGCAGTTGCTTAACCTTTTGGGTCGAGAATATATAGGGAACATCTTATCCTAATGCCTTACTCTCAAAACTAGAAAAACCAGAATATACCATAAAGACTAACACAAAATAAGAAATTGTGAAAGAAAATATTGAAAAAGGACAAGTGAAAAAAACGTAAAAAATTAAATGGACTAGTTATTTCATCTTTCTCTAGTTTTTATAAGCAAGCTAGCATAGAGTTTTTACAATACCAACGCAAGTGCAAGTTGAGTAGTAATTTGAAACCACAGCATAATTTATCAATTTGTTAGTTAGCCAATTATGTAACTCAGTTATTACCTATTAATTACCACGAGCATAGTTACGAAATATAAAATAACAAGTAGTAAAGAAAATAACACAAGATATTGAAAACCAATGGATTAAAATTTGCAACATGAATCGCACTCATGACCCTAGACTCTATGTAGTAGATACTGACTGACATGAACCTATAATCAGCTCCAAGTTGCATGGATTCTTTTATCTTGAAAACCTTCTACAAACTGTGTCAATGACTCCAAGGACCGAATCCAATGACCACCTTGAAGATTTGATCTCCACAATAACACACTAGCAATAGGCTCTTATGGCTTCAACCTTGATCAGCAAATAACAACAGAGTCTTGAGATTGATCTTCAATTCTCATTGGTTTTGGTGAAATTGAGGTTTTGATTTTCTTCTTCTTAGATGCAGAGCAACTCGGCAATACCTCAATTGTAGTTATGCTATAAAGTGTCTTTTATATGCTTGTAACTTTGTATGTATGACACAAAAAAGTACAAGGCAACACAAACTCAATTAAAACAAGTTAGATTTCTGGTTTCTTGTATCTCAACTGGGCAAGTCACAACTGAGAGGTATTAAGAAACTTGCTTTGATCGATCGAGAGACTCAATTGAAGGTCTTACAAAAGCATTGCCTTGATTGATCGAGACTCAATCGAATGGCAATTGAAACTCCGTACTTCTTTCTTTTGAGCTGCATCTTGGACATCTGATTATGGATCAGAACAAGATTACATGTCATAGAATCTTCCAACCTAAAAACCTAACACTAGTCTTTTAAATTAATGTTTATTTTGTATGTATGATAAAGTTGCACTGCCATGAAATTTCATGAATTTTGACACATGCCATCTTTCCATTTCTAGTCATTGTAAGGTTTGCTGACAAAACCAGCAGATATTTGAAAAACATGTTAATAATATCTTTTGGCATCGATGTAATTTAATAACAAGCAGGTAGTGAATCCCCCAAGAGAGGACCTGCTTGACTTGTTTGTTGAATGTTTGATTCCCAACCAAAATCTATTTTGTCCTACAAATTGTTATCACAATTCGAGATGAACATTTCTTGAATGAATGTTTTTCAGCATACTTTTTTTTTAATATTTGGATAAACTTGTTAGATATTTTTATTTCTATATGAAAACAAATCACAGTATATTGTTTAGACAATAACATACTATTGATTGTATTAGGGAAGGAAGTATACAATTAGTCTCAAATTTCTTTAAATAAAACATTCATGCATTTGGATCATATTTCTATACATACGCACCACCATAGTGTGCCCCATTTTTCCCAACAACATTCTGAATTTAAGTAACTATGATTTAAACACAAAAATCCTCAAAAACAACATTGCCTCAAATCTATACCCTTTCAGAAATCCACAGTATAAGTAGCAACTTAGACAGCAAGAAAATAAAATTTCATAATTAATTGAAAAAAAAAATAGTAAGAAGACAATGAATAATTATATGGTACTTAGATTTTTTCAATAAAATATAGGAACAACTTCCATTTAATTAAGAATGATTGATTCATTGTAAAAATTGAAATAAATTCCAAGTGCAGCACCAATTCATATATCTATGTTTTTCTTTTTGTTTTCAATGTCTATTACGTGCTAACTGCTTATCATTCTTCTGTAGTATGGCTGCTGCAAAATGCTGGACAGATTGACCACGCACAACCTGGCCCCATTGACCAGTCGGTGTTGACGTTGCAGGCCAACCATCGGTCAGAAGCTATTTGGAATGGGCAGGTAAAGCACAACACTAAATATTTAACGAATGTACACGCATTTGATTCATACAATGTACACACACTTGCTGTCATATATTAATCCATGGTTTTGTTCTGTGCAGGATCCAGGGGCCCTTAAATGCCATGTCCGCACTGAAGAGTTCTCCGACCGAGAGCCAATGGTGGACGACCGAGTCGTTGACATCATTAAGGCACTTGGTTTGGAGGGACTCCTCAGGACCCCAGGTAGAGAGATTGACCACAGCCTGATAACGGCCTTAGTGGAGCGATGGCGGCAGGAGACTCACACCTTCCACATGCCACATGGTGAGGTCACCATCACATTGCAAGATGTGGAGGTTCTTCTCGGGCTTCCTGTTGACGGCGAGGTCATTACAGGGAGCACGCAGAAAGAATGGGAGAATGTGTGTGACGAATTCCTTGGCTTCCGACCTGTAAATAATCAGAGAAAGGAACTTCATGGCCAGAGGATTCTCATCCAACGGCTTTTGGAAGCTGTTGCCAATCCATTGCCGCCTAATGCCACAGAGGATCAGTTGCATAAGTACGCACGATGCTACATCCTAGCGCTACTAGGGGACACAATCTTCGTGGACAAATCCGGCGATAGGGTGCATCTAATGTGGGTGCAGCAGTTGGAAGACATTCGCAACCCACAAAGGTACAATTGGGGAAGTGCTTGCCTTACATGGTTGTACCGAGAGTTGTGCAGAGCAAGCGATAAGAAAGATAATCAGATTGGTGGGTGCTTGCTGTTGGTCTAGTATTGGGCATGGGCCAGGTTCCCATATTTGTGCCCGACAGTCACTAATGGCCCGCCAGTGGATGCTTATGGTCCTCCAGTTCGTGGTCCACTGTCCCTGAAGTAAGTCTCTACCTCATACACGTTATGTAACTTCAATTTATTTATTTTAAAAGCTTCTAGGAATTATTTAAGTCTATATTAAACAATTTGAAATAAAGGTTATACACTATAATTTTGTGTCAAATTTCCTAAATTATATCGGTTAATATGCTCCCTTGTTCTGGGTTGTAGGTGGTTGTGGGTCCCAAACAAGAAAAACAGGCCCGCCCACATCTTTCTGGACAGGTACCGCGAGCAAATAGCTTCAATGTTGCCAGGCCAGGTATGAAAATGCCTTATTTAATATGTTTAGGAACAAGATATAGGTTTGGTGAACTTTGACATATAAACATTGTTGCCTAATGTGTTGCTTGTTTTTTGGCTGTCGTAGGTGGTGTGGCAGCCGTATGAAGCTGAATTCGAGGACCTTCCGCCGTGGTGCGTTGCAGGGAGGGCCGTGTGGATGGCAACGGTGCCACTTGTATGTTTCCACCTAGTAGAGAAACATACACCGGATCGTGTCGTTCGTCAATTCGGGATGATCCAAGAAATTCCTCGTAATGTTGACACCGATACAGCGCTGCATGCCATTGATTTGAGGGGGAAGGTTGGTGTTGATTGGATGCGGAAACATGCTGCGCATATTACAGAGTGGGGTAATCGCCTTCAACAGCGTTGTGAGGCAGTGCTTGGTGATATGCCTCCACAACACGAGTACTTCGGTTGGTACAAAAGGGTAACTCGGAGGTTCATCGATGTCCTCGGTGCTAGATTGATTATAATGGTAACTTTTCTATCTGTTGAATTTTTAATTAGCATTTTGTCTACTCTATAACTTGCAATTATTACTAGCAGAACCAATTCGAAACCAATGTTTATTTTATTATCAATTGAATTACTAATATACCTGGTATTGCATTACTAATATACCTGGTTTTTTCATGTCAGATTGAAGGATATGCCCGTTTGTTGAGGCGTCACCCAGTGGGCACCGAGGACCACAAGGACATTACTGATGTGCTAAATGCAGTGCAGGAGATTGGCCGTGTACAAGCTCCTATCCCTGAGGCCCCGAATGAGGAGGTAGCTACTCCTGTGGCAGCGCCTACTCAAAGCCCAAGCACAAGCAGACCTCTCGTCGGACGTGGGTCTCGTTCGTCTGTTGCTACCCTGAGAGTTGTCCCTACCCCCGATCCCCACCCATCCACCCCAAATCCATCCCCTAGCCCCACCATCCCCTCACCCATCCCACATCCATCCCCTAGCCCCACCATCCCCTCACCCATCCCACATCCATCCTCTAGCCCCACGACCATCCCTTCACCCACTCCACATCCATGGGTCTGACATCCGTCCACCCACCCCACGGTCATTTCCTGAGCTGTCACCCATTCCTTCCTTCGACTTGGGTCTTGATCTAACCCCTCTTGACATGCACCCGCAGCCACCCTCCCACAGTACATTCACTGGCCCTTCTTCGGGCATTGACCCATCCCATGTTCACGTTGAGCAGCCTGTTGGGTTACCTGCAGAGGCAGGAGGTCGGCCGAAACGCATCGCAAAGGCACCTCCTTGTGGGACAGGAGGGCACAAACATGGACACAATGCTGGGCCTGAGGCATCTGACGAAGGACATGCAAGACCTCCTCCTCATTATACGCGACGGCGTAAGGTTCAAAAAAGGTAATTATACACAGAACTGAGACACAGATTTCTATGTTATATAGGCACATACTTCATATATTTGTCTTATATTTATTATTGGTTGTGTTTCTGTGTTGTGTGTGTATGGCAGGGAATGACGTGTGGAGGATGTGCAGCTAGTGTGAAAAGAATTCTAGAAAGTACAATTGATTTGTAAGCAACTTTGACACATGTATCACTTTTCCACAATTACCGTGGTTTTGTTTGACAAGCTCTTTTCCCTTGAGGCAAGATTCAAATGGATAGTTCTTGCTGCCTTCATTCAAGTTCTTTCACATTCATCATCCAATATAGTTGTTGCCGTTTTTGACATCTCATATAATGCCTTCACATCTCATATTTCCTTCTTACTAGATTCTATAATTTTTCATGCTTCTTACGTCATTCAAGTTAATCGTTTTGTTGCCAGTGACATGTTAACAGATAGAACATGTGTCTTTTCAATTTTGACTTGTTAAAAGATCTAGTGTAATTTATGTTTTCTTTATATTGATTAGAGTTTAAGGATGGAGGCAAAGAAGGAAACAGAAAAGACCCAACTTCTTCATCTGTCAAGTGTTTTTTCATTCGTATGGAGTCAATTGAAAAGGTTTATGAAGCAAGGTCTTCATTCATGCATGCACATCAATTGCCTAGTGTGGCCAATTATATGGCTAGGTATGTTGACAATCCAATGAGTCTTTTGAGAGCCATATCTAAGAATTTTTTATAATGATTTGAAAGTTACTTTTACTGTGAAGTCAGGTTTTCTCTGATCTTGTCCAAGACTACAAAGGTAGAAGTTGATTTAGCATCTGTTAATATCCAAACAATTGAAGATGTACTTTGCATGGTATGATCTTAGAATTATCTTTTCAATGAAGTTTCTTGTCTTCTATGAATCTGGTTAAGTTGTAATTTTTTTTTCTGTGTACATAACTTATCATTTGATTAATGGTCTCTTTAATAATGTCAGACAAATCCCAGAATTGTTGAACTTGAAAGTAATCTTTTGGCAATGCAACGGCAAGAATCTAAAGCTCAAGAACCAGTATGTTGATCAAAAACTGGTGTTTCCTTCTCTTTTTGAGCCTTTACTAGTGTGTGTGTGGTTATTTTGGGTTTGGAATTCATGCCCATTTCAATTATTATTTGTTTTCCAGCCTTTGCTAATCCAGTTCCGTCTCTTTAACAATGGATGTGCTGTTAAGGGAACCCTTTTGGTCAATAAAAAAGGTACTTTCTTTTTGGTACTCACTTGAGCGTTGACTTCGTTCTTACTTGAACAAAGATTTAATTCCAAAGGATCCAACTTTAACTGAAAACAATTATGCTCCTAACACCACAGATGCAGAAATTTTGAGTCAGCGTTGTTAGGGTAAATTAATTAACCCTAAACACACTTCCTGAGCCTAACAAGAATATAATTTTTGTCCCCAAGCTAGTGCTGATGGATAGGGCTGCAAATGAGCTTAGCAAAGTCGAGTCTTAAAAGTTTAACATGACTCTACTGTTGTTGGTTTTAGTTGAATTGTAAAATATGAAAATTATGGTTAAAAGAGAAGAAAGAGGAAGAGAAGTTAGAGAGACAGAGATGTGGAATTGGGGAGAAAGGTGTGTTGAAATAGGATTAAATAGTTGTTTTACTGTTTGTATAATGAGGAGCTGCAAGGGTCTATATTAAACTCTGAGTTCTGAGACTAGTTTTGTATTAGCCAATGGGTTAATTGCTTAGCAAAAAATTACGTGAAAACAGTCTTTTTTTTGCTGCTTCTGCTGGTTCTGTTTTGTGTGTGTGTTGTCATTTTCCTTTTGCAAATGATCCTCGAATCAAATGCCATTTCCTCCCTACCTAAATAAGAGGTGGAGGATAGCTCAAGGATTGAATCCCATGCTGGTGGTCATTATGTTGTAGTTACCCATATAAAACAAGTGTTTTTCTATTCCTTTTTTCTTAGTTTTTTTTTTCCCAGGCAGAATGATAATTTTGGCCATTATGATTATAATTAAACACGGCCCTCTTTTCACGTTTTTGACCCGAATTAGCTACAGCAGGAACTCTTCTAGCAGCAACACGATCCTGCATAAACTCCAACGAAAACTCCTTCCCAGTCCGTACTGAAACATTGTTATTTACATTTGGCATGACCAAAGTCGGTTGTTGTTGAAGGAAAAGAGAGGGTAACTGATCAATTTAGTTAATGATTTGCAGGTTAGTGTAGTTAATGTCGGGTACTCACAGTCGGAACTTCTTCAGAAAGAATTTTCTTGGTAGATTCCATTTACAAATCAAAAGAACCAATGTCACATCTTAAAGCGGTTTACTTCCTTCGGCCCACGTCAGAGAATATCCAGCATTTGCGGCAACAGCTAGTTAGTCCTAGGTTTGGAGAGTACCACCTATGTAAGTTTTGTTAATAATTTGAGAGGAGCTACAATGTTATCTTGCCACTGAAATTGCCACTCAAAATTTTATTGAGTTTAATATGAAATTTGACGGGCGTGTTAAGAACAATGAGAATTTGTTTGAAGCTTATAATAGGTAACTCTGTTTTTTTTTGGTTCACTTAGGGTACTATCGAAATGGGTGTACCTTTGGGTGGTGAGAGTCCTGCTATACTGCAATTGCACAAATGGGGTCCCTCACAGGCGCAACTCAACCTTTCAGAATTCCGTGAAGCTTTTATTTCTCCTACAAGACAGCTTTTGTTATTGCTGTCATATCAGTGTGAAGCTCTGCTTCTTCCTCTGAATATTGGTGAGTTTTCTTGATTCAATTTCCTTTTTCATATATGTGCTTGGATGCATTGAGACTGCTGTGTGTGATACAAAGTGGTTTAATTGATCTTTCTTTTTTATTTGCCTACAGGGAACCCTGTAAAAAGTGATGGTCTGGAAGGTAGTCATGACAGAAGTTCTAAAGATCCAGGTTCATTTTTTGAACCACCTGCAGTATCTAGTAGGTCAGATTCTAGGGACAATATGGCTGGCACTTCTGGGTCAGTTGTGGATTTTGATAATGATTTTTCTCCTCAAGGTGAATCTTCCATGTCTGATTGTTGTACTTTTCTTGGGGATGTAAACTCACTGGCTTGGGGTATATGTGGTGATACCTATGATCAACACAAAGATACTTCATTTAGAGAACTTTTATTTGTATCTGGCAACCATGGTGTGACCGTCCATGCCTTTTGTCTACCCAATAGAAGCAGTGCAATGACTACAATTGCTCCGGAGGGTGACTTTGGACAAGGGAGGTGGGTGGAGTGGGGGCCTTCTGCTACCCTAGCTCAAAATATGGAGGTGCAGGAACCTTCCACCTTGTGTTGTGAAGCCCCTGAAAACGTTGTGGATCTAAACACAGCCCAGGAAAGTAATGACATTCGAAATAATATTTCTAAAGTAAGTGGGGATGATGAGTTGTCAAAAAGTATTGCTCCTAAGAAATGGTTGCAATCATTTTTTACTAAAGTTGAAAGCATCAAATCTGATGGCACCACAAGGACCAGGTTCCCAGAGAAGTCATCATTTCCTTGCTCTGCAAAGGTTGTTTCATTCAGCCTTTTTAATAGTAACTTACCACTTCTGGGCTTCAATTACAAATGCAATTCCGTATCAAGTAAGGAAACAGGTCTTGATTCAGAGAAAGGCACATCTATAAAGTCAGATTTGGCTTCAGTTTCAAATTTGAAGTCTGATGTTTTGTCCAATATTTTTGGTGTTGGAGTGAAAAGTTTATACAAGTGCTCCAGAGTGTTCTCTAGCAATTCACATCGCTTTATTGGATTCTTTTTAACATTGGTGGATGCTCTAACTGTCAATACTAGTGATGAAAATGGTAGTGGCATTTACAACAATTTACTTCTTGTTGCTAGGTTAGAGAGTTGGGGAATCCAGTGGGTTTCCTCGGTGAAGCTTGAAGAAAGTCTGAATGTAGGCCCAGTGGTTGATTGGATGGACTTTTGCTTTTCTGATGATCTTCTTGTTTGTCTTAATTCATCTGGCTTAATATTTTTTATGCTGCAGTATCTGGTGCTTATGTTACACGCATAGATGTTTTACAGTCATGTGGACTTAACCCTCAATTTGATTTGCTGGAGAAAGAAAAATTTTCTAAAGGTGCCGATAAACAAAATAGACAAGTTGGTGAAGTTCATGAGAAGTCAACTTATCAACATGGTGAAACTATTAGTAGAAGATTGTTTAAAAGATTGCTTGTTGCTTCACATACTTCCCTCTTAGCTGTGGTTGATGAGTATGGTGTAATATATGTAATTCGTGCTGCTGACTATGTGCCTGACAATTACTATACATCTGAGAAATTGCTTCCACATTTTCAGCATTTCGGACTTGGTTTGCTGGTTGGTTGGGAAGTTGGCGGTTCTGATATTGGCCCCCAAAGGGTATATCCTAGTTATTCTGGTTGTCTTAAATTTAGTATTTCATCCATGATGGATGGAAGATTTTCCTTCGTGGATAATATTGGAGGTAATGTACTTCAGAAAATCCGAGACTTGGACCTTCATGAAAAGAGGAGCCATTGTGACTCATATTTAAGTGGTTTTTCTGCTGCTTCAAAGACAACAGACTAGAGGATTCATGATTCCGAAGTTCCATCACACAGTATGCGGAAAATATTTCTTTCGACATATAGATTTAATGAGGATGATTGTGTCTATTTTTCTCCCTTGGGAATTACTCGGTTCATTAAAAAACACCATATGAAGAACCAAAAGGATTCTCAAATTGTTCATTTTGATCTGCATGCAGAGTTGGCAGTGCATGATGACAGCTACTTGAGTGGGTGTGAAATGTTCTATCTCCAAGGGATAAAAGAAGTCCTCATTGGAGAAGCAGTTGGTTGCACATTCCAGGGATCTTTTTATTTGGTGACAGAAAATGGTCTTTCAGTGGTTCTTCCCTCAATTTCAGTTTCATCTAATTTCCTTCCTATTGAGCCCATTGGATATCAGTTGCCAAGCATCAGTAGAGGCATTGAATATCAAGTTAGAGACATATTGGAAACTACTGAATCAAAGCAGCCATGGCCACTGTGGAAACTTGAAGTTTTGGACAGGGTTCTTTTGTATGAAAGCACTGAAGTGGCAGATTGCTTATGCTTGGAAAATGGTAAGAATAGTTGAAATTGAACTTGTTAGTGATTTCTAGTTTTCTATTAGATGAATTCGATTACATAGTTTCTGTTCTTAGTTTTGTGCTGGGCCAGTGCTTTAGATTCTGCATTATCACCCTGGAAGACTGTCTTCAATTTTTAATTCTATGATAATCTCATGTAATCATTTCTTGATATGTCATCTCTTTCTTTGTGGTAGGATAGCTGGTGATTTGTGATCTTTTACGATTTTGTATAAGCTTATTCAACTTCTTGTCCAAATGGGATAAGCTGATAAATTTAAATATGCTTATAAAACTCATTAGATATTCTGCAAATTAATTGCATTGGTTCTTTTGGTTAGATATGAGTCAGCTGTGGAGTTATATAAAATGTTGACTGTCTGGAATCTTGTTTCGTTATGTCTGTTGTGGACTATATGGAGGGAAAGAAATTGATGTACTTTTGAAGATGTGGAGTTTATGTCAGCTCAACTGCTAGCATCCTTCTATAGTTCTCTCTATGAGTGGTCTTTTGCTTTGGGTTTCACAGATAGTAAATTTATTCAATCATTCATAGAGACTATTCATATGTAGATATTTTCTTCAATTGTAATTCTTTAGGCTATTTCATGTATTTTTTCACCAAATAGTCTTGTTTCAATAAAATTATTCTTACCTATAAAAAAAAACGTTTTGCAATTGACAACTTGTTAATTGGTTTAAACAACAGTTTTACAGAATAATATGTAATATAGTCTGTCAAAGTTGGTTGCCAAATTAAATTACAGTTGTCATATTTATTTAGGCTAAATCTATCTGCAGAGAACACTAGAATGACTAGAGTTTGATTGTCAAGCACAAACATCCTTCATGTCTTGAAGGTTTGTGCAAGACACACACACACACACACACACACACACACACACATATATATATATATATATATATATATATATATATCAGTTTGATTGTTGGAGGATCTTCCTTTCTTTGAGAATATTTCTGTCTCTTTTACTAATTACGTAAATCACTCATAAACAGTATACTTTGAGAGAGAGGGGTAGGGGGGGATGCAATACTTCAAAGAAATCTTTGATTTTGGCCCCCTCTATTTGAAAAAAGCATAGAACCAAATTTTTTAAACAAGCAATAGGAGAAGACTTTAGAAATCCAAGTACACGTGGAGCTACAATTTCTAAACAAGCAATATAAGGAGAAGATTTTATAAAGCCAAGTACATGTGGAGCTACAATACCAAACTAATTTTATTGGTTTTTTATGGGGTTGCTTAAACATGGTCCAAAAATCTGAATTCTTGTTTTGATGCATGGGTAGATGTTATCTTATTTGACCTTGTTGTTATGCCACATATCAACTGTAAAGTTAGATATAATTATTATCTCTATCTTGCAGGAATTTTATGTGGACTTTGTAGCAATTGATCTGACCATTTCACTTTGAATATGCCGTCAAATCACATTTATATGCTCCCAGCAGTTGTAGATCCTTCAAATTTGCAGCACTTCTGTGACCGAGTTGTTGATGGTATTGCATCCATTTTTTTGGCCTTAAAAAGAAGACCTATTATTAGATATCAAAGGAATTCTGATATTGCTAAGAGGATTGCACAGGAAACAGCTGTAAGTGAAGCACTGGAAGCTATAGTGTAAATATCATTTGTTCATGATATATGTATTACTGAGTTTCATATGAATTTTGTGCATTCTGTTCTCAGAATTTAATACACACACATGTAGATGTTACTTGGTCATGATATGTGTATCACTGAGTTTCATATTAATTTTAAGCATTCTGTTTTCAGAATTTTTTTTAATGTGTAATTTATTAATTTATTTTTATAATTTGATAGTTACAAGAGGGGAGGGGGGAATTGAATCCTGGATGTTATAGACACACCAGGAGATCTGTTTTCAGAATTTCATACACACACATGTATTTTTTTCCCCTAGAAACTAATTGATGATATGTGTATTCATGATATTTCATATCATTGTTAATTTTACTGGATGCAGTTTATCCTTCGAATTTTACTACTTTAGGTTCATAGAAATCTGACTTTTATACTTTTTGGGATGTATCAGAAGCTGATGTACCAGCAGGAAAGTGGGCTTTTTGATTTCAGACGAATGGAAGTTTCCCCATTGTTGCTGGTAATTGATAGGAGGGATGATCCTGTGACCCCTTTGCTAAACCAGTGGACCTATCAGGTATTTGGGGTTGTCAGTACATATTTTACCAGTTATATGAGAAATGCCTCTTTGTTTTGACGTAACATGGATGGTTTTATAATTATTTGAACTCATTTATCACATCATGTTCCATAGGCAATGGTTCATGAATTGATAGGTATTCAAGACAACAAGGTGGATTTGAGAAACATTGGCAAACTTCCAAAGGATCAACAGGTTGCACTGCATTTCCTGTTATAGTGCACATATTTATTTTTATGGTTTGCATTGCTAAGAAAATGATCTTGGTTCAATTCACACTCACAGGAGGTTGTGTTGTCATCAGAACAAGATGCCTTTTTCAAAGCTAACATGTATGAGAATTTTGGAGATATTGGGATGAATATCAAACGATTGGTAGATGAATTTCAGCAGATTTCAAAGAGTAACCAGAGCATCCAGACAATAGGTTTGTATGAGGCTTGATAAATTCAGACTTACGAGATATTATGTTACTAAATTAGCATGGTGGGTTGAGATATAACATTCCATCATTCCAACATTTTGAATTTCTGCAGAAGACATGGCCAAATTTGTTGACAAGTACCCTGAGTACAGAAAAATGCATGGAAATGTTTCAAAGCATGTGACATTGGTCACAGAAATGAGCAAGATGGTTGAAGAGAAGAGAGAAAACTCATGTTAGTTTCAGAAACAGAGCAGGAGTTGGCTTGTAATGGTGGTCAAGTGGCAGCATTTGAGGTAGTGTAATCAATTGTATGGTGTCTTGTTTTTCTCTAAATATTGTTTATGTTACTTCATATATATCCATGGGCCTACTTAGATATACATTTTTCTAGATAATTTATAATAGAGATTATTATAAGATACATAAGTATGGATTTTGATATAATTTTTAGACAGCTATATGGTCATGAATCAAGCCGAAGGAGTAGATTGTCCTAGTACAGGAGGTTGAAGAAAAGGATGTTGTCTTGGATGATTTTGTTGTATGCACACATGCATTAGATACACTCATCAGTATGAGACAGATTAAGATGGATTATGTTATTTACCCAATGCTCAAATATGGTTGGGAAATGAATTTACAAATTTTAATTTGTTAAAATATATTTTAAAAAAAATGATACCAATAACAAAATTTCTTGAAATATATGAAAAAATGATGACCTGGTGAAAGTAGTTTTACGCATTGGAACTAATAATAAACTTGAGTGGCTCCACCGACAGCAACTGCATTAGTAGCTCTGTTTGTTACTATGTAAAGCATTTTCCTGGTGAAAATGTTTTTTACACAATATTTTCAAGGAAAATAAATTGTTATATATATATATATATTTTTTTTTTGGGATCCTAAATTTTGTTTTCTACTATTTGGTTGCACAAAATGTCTATGTTAAAACCAACAAAAAGTTAGTAGGTGGTGGTGGGAGGAGCTTCTGTTTTTTTTTTTTTTTTTTTTTTGTGTGGAAGGGGGTGGCAGTGGTGCAGTGAGGAGAAGTGGGACAGGGAAGTTAGGAAGGTGGTGTGGGTTTTTTTTTTTCTAGTGTTAAGGGTATTTTTCTAATTATGTTAAAAAAAAAAAACTACATAATTGTTAGTTATCAGTCAGTGTTGCTGGCATAGGGTTTTAATTTATTTATAGGTAAGTCTTACTCAGTTTATGGACTTTGATGTGTGGCCTTTGGTCCAATTCGTTCAGGAGTTTGTTTGTTAGTCAAAGTAGGAATTCTAGTACTATTGGGCAAAGCTAAGATCTAGAGTCTATAGAAGTGTCATTGCACTTAAAGAAAGATGGAGTTGCTGAATGGAAAAATTGAGTGTATTGAGTATTGAGGGCACTTTGGCCTTAATGTTCAATTCTCACTTTCAATTCCCTCTTTCTTTTCTCTTTAACTTTTTTTTTTTTGATAAGTACCAAGTTTAATTGAAAATGAGAAATACCTTCTGTTCACTTTCAATTTCCTCTTTCTTCTCACAAAAAGAAAGACATCCTCCTAGGAACTCTGACACTCTAAATACTCTTCGAAGGAAAGGAATGAGCTGTAATGCCACAAATAACCCGGTAGTGGGACCGCACGTCAAAAGTACCTCTCCCATTCAAGCTCCTGCTAACATTTATAGGAAAGGAATGAGCAGTAATGCCACGGATAACCAGGTAGTAGGACTGCTCATCAAAAGTACCACTCCCATTCAAGTGCCATCAAAAGTACCGCGCATCCGTTACCATCCGCATTACTGTCCACGTTACTATTCAGGTGCACTGTTCACAACTTGTAGGTAGATTTGATCTTAGTATCTTCCCATCTCTTCTGCAAACCTAAATGAAATCCTTTCTCATCCTTTCCCTAGTTATTAATTGACCCTAAATCCAAAATCCTCCTAACTCTAATCCTCCCACAAGCGAGGAAGAACCTTCAAAGCACAAAGCTATGCAACAAGGACATTGTAATTTAGGTTTTTTGCTAAAAAATTGGGCATTGGCTATAGTTTGTTGGACACATGTTGGTTGAGATAGTCATGTGGGACAACTTTTATTCATGTTTAATTATTTATTTATTTTTTATAGGGATTTTGATGGTAACTTATGATTAAATACAACATGGCAATGGTTTATTATGAAGTTCTTTTGTATATATTCGAAAAATCGTTATTTCCTCTCGGCTCGATTTACAATGACGTCTAGGATTGTAGGGGTTGGCAGAAATCCTCAATAGGGTAGTCGAAGTTAGCTTCATGATTGAATTAGCAAAGTTTAAATTTTTATTGGGATGTACATGCCTTTCACATGTTTGAATTATAAGTAGATATGGGGGGTTTGTTTGTGGGTAAATGCATGCGAGGTAAAAAGTCAGAAAATCAGCTGTGATTTTGGAGGGAGTTACAGTACCAAGAAACTGAGTGCTTTAGTGGTTCTTTTGGTATCCTCACATTACCATCTGATTGTGAAATATGCATTGAACTGTTAATTAAACAAGAGGTTACGATAGATAAAAAAAAATGTACGTTTTCAACTGATTGCCTTTCTGCCCAATTTTACCTAACTAATATGACCAATGGAACATGATTAATTTTCTTGTTTAGTGGTTCATGTTAGATTTAAAAATGTACGCACTCTTCATTTCTGTAGGACAATAGCACATACAGATTTGAAGCCTGAATTGGCCTCCATCCCTAATAAACATTGAAAATAGGCAGCTTGCAGGTTTTGCACTCTTTCAAGATGCCTCAAGACAGTTAACTGCAAAATCAGCTCCATATATTGAAAGTGGTTGAAGTCTCCAACGACTATGTGTCCATAAACTGACATCATAACCCACACCGCCAGATAAAATCAATCATTGGGTAGAAATGTTGCTGATTTCGTCATTTTATGGAGGTTCATATGGCGGCCGGTTTTCAAGTTCTGGTTCAGCAGCAGCAAGATTCTCTTTAGCTTTAATGATTCTTTCCTGACGAGATTCTTCTTGCTTCCTCAAGTCTTCCATTTCTTTATATTTTTCCCTCGTACTTGCACCCCCTATAGACACATTCAATCAAGGTAAATTATTCATTTCCAAATGAAGCTAAATTTCTACTGCAATAGATTTTCCTGAGGATTCTCCGTACAATTTAGTGGTTTTTTGTTGTCTCTCCCAGTGGATGCTCCAAATGTAATGGTGCAATTGGTTACATTGGCTCCATTGGAAATGAGAAGTTTGGAGAGGAGATGACAAAAAATTAAAAATCAGCCGGTGTTAATGTGAGTTTCTCTTCATCTTAGACTTGCACTGAACGTTTGTTATGTCTTCACCTTCTTATTGGAGTTAAGACAATTATGAAAATTGTAATCAGGTACATTTCTACCCAAGGATGAATCTACATCAACTGGAACCTGTGCTGTTTATGTGGTTGGTGGTCAGAGGTCAGTGATATGTCATGTCTGCACGTAAACTCAGAATGCAAGGTCAGTTCCATAGGGATTGCTTAGTTTCATGATGATTTACATGTTCAATCCAGTTAGCAGTGTTGGTAGGTTGCGTTTGTTGGACAGATAATTTTGCTGCTTTCACTTGCATTTTGTCAGAAAATATTTTGTAATTATAAGTAGATCACGCAAATAGGCAATACCCTACATGATTGGCCCATGTCCTACTCTAACAGTTTCCAACTCATGGCTCCCATTATTACTACTAAGAACACTTGAAAATCGAGAACCCCCTTCATTATTGTCCCATCTTATGTTCTCTATAGTAGCTTATGCTTATCAGGTACACAACTAAAGGTTTAGCTTGATTGTTATGAGAAATATATTTGTCTATTGTGACTCTGGTGTTAGATGTTGGAACATTTACAGTGTTCAATTCTAATCTGCAGGAAATTGGAGTTAATGTCACAATATTTTTTTATTAAGCTTGCGTTTGCCTGATGTTACCTTCACTGGCAAAATTAAGGCCAATGCATGTTAACGTAAGTTTTCTATCTCATAACTTTTGAAGAGTTAATTACTAAATTTAGTCAAGAAAGAATCTCCTGTGGTGCCTTGTACCTGTACGTTTCTTGTCACACGATTGTATTTATTCTCAGGTTTGGAAGTTCATTTACATTTTCTATAGGGTGTGCAAGTACGAGGGAAAAATATAACGAAATGGAAGACCTGAGGAGCAAGAAGAATCTTGTCAAGAAAGAATCATTAAGCTAAAGAGAATCTCGCTGCTGCTGAACCAGAACTTCAAAACCGGCCGCCATATGAACCTCCATAAAATGACGAAATCAGCAACATTTCTACCCAATGATTGATTTTATCTGGCGGTGTGGGTTATGATGTCAGTTTATGGACACATAGTCGTTGGAGACTTCAACCACTTTCAATATATGGAGCTGATTTTGCGGTTAACTGTCTTGAGGCATCTTGAAAGAGATATGACAGTTTTTTTTGCTATCATAAAATGTATTGGTGTACCTATAAAATAAACTGTGATCTTCTTGTTGTATTGCTGCAAGAGTCCCCAGTGGACCACATTGTATGTATAGGTATTCTATTTGCAACTGTAAAGTCTAGAAACTAAAGTAATGGTTATTATGTTAATGGTCAGATATTTAGATTTTATGTCGTAACTTCTTCAGTTGCATCAACTTCAATCCAATTCAATCAGCTTCACGTAGGCCACCTAATCCAATGCATGATTTTTATTATATAAAAAACTCCACTTCTCAGTCTTGATAAGCCATGATTTATATCTTCTATCTCTGCAATACTATTTAATTCCAGAAGTTTGAAATTTCATAGCTGTAGTTTAGATGTGTTTCATAGTTTTGTTATTTATCTGGAATTAGTTATCAAATTTAGAAACTAAACTATTTAATTTATGTCTTTGAAACACGTAATTGTGCAGAAGTTTGAAATTAAACACCCTCTATTTTAGATTAATTTCATAGTTTTGTTATTTATCTGAAATTAATTATCAAATGTATAAATCGAGCCTTTGAAATTCGATTGCTTTAATGTGAAAATCAAGTTTCAAATTGTCGATTTTTAAATATATCCTTTCTTTCATAGTAAAAAATAATCGAGCTTTGAAAGGCTCGATTTTATTACGTGACTTTTTAAAAATATATCAAAAAGATAAATGAAAATCACGTGTCCAATTTCTATAGTAGGTTTTTTCAAATTCGGTTTGGCATAAATGGAAAAAGATAAAATATAAATCTAGTTTCAGAGTCTCGATTTACATATAAAATCGAGTTTAAAAGCCTCGACTTAGAGTGAAAATGTTCTGCCTATTAGAATCGAGTTTAAAACCCTCGATTTTAGTTTAGTGGTTTTTTTTTTCAAAAAAATATAGGAAATGCCGCCTTTAAAATCGAGTTTAAAAGCCTCGATTTACATTAAAAATCGAGTTAAAAAGCCTCGATTTACATTGAAACTCGTTTTTCAAAGCCTCGATTTTCAGTGTAGGTTCTTTTAAAAATAATATTCCGCGGAAATGGTGCCTTTGAAAGTCGAGTTTAAAAGCCTCGATTTACCAAAGGAAATCGAGTTCCAAAGACTCGATTTCTACTGGGATTTTGTTTTTTTTTTTGTTTTGGTTGCAGCTACAGCAGCGGTATTAACTCTCACAGAAACTCACACCCTCAGTAACACACAGAGAAAACCTAAAACAGAGCTCTCAGCCTCACTAACTCTCACTCACTCACCCTCACTAACTCTCACTCACCCATAACTCTCTCACACCATAACTCTCTCACACCACTCACTCTCACAAAACCACATTGTCCACTCTCACTGCTCTTCCCTCTCAGCAAATTCATATCTAAGGTAAGGGTTTGCATAATTTGATTGTCATTGTAGTTGGGTATGTTGTCTATGGGTGTGGGTGTCAGAGTTTTACCATTTATTTTGTAGATAGTTAACATAACTTAGTTAATTTATCAATATTGTGAATTATAGAACTTGGTCTGATTTGGTCTGATTTGGTCTAATTTGGTCTGATTTGGTCTAATTTGGTCTCATTCGGTCTGATTTGGTCTGATTTGGTCTCATTCGGTCTGATTTGGTCTAATTTGGTCTGATTTGGTCTGATTTGGTCTGATTTGGTCTGATTTGGTCTAATTTGGTCTGATTCGGTCTGATTTGGTCTGATTTGGTCTAATTTGGTCTCATTCGGTCTGATTTGGTCTGATTTGGTCTCATTCGGTCTGATTTGGTCTGATTTGGTCTAATTTGGTCTCATTCGGTCTGATTTGGTCTGATTTGGTCTAATTTGGTCTCATTCGGTCTGATTTGGTCTGATTTGGTCTAATTTGGTCCATTCAGTCCACTTTGTTCCATTTTGGTTAGGAAGATCCATCTTTGTGTACTTACATATATAATTGGAGACAACATGTTTAGGTTGAGAGCCCTTATTCAAAATCTAAATTTATTAAAACAAATTCTCGAGTTTGGGGGTCAGCTGTCCACCATTGCTACACTGATATTCATAGTGCTACATGTGCTGCTCAATAGCTCGGCACTGTTGAACCCTATCTAGTCATATCATTCGCACTCACGTCAATACACAGATCTGCATCATTTTGCAATGCACTGTTTTCAAGGATGCAGAAGACCCCTGAAAAGTTTATGATGCATTTAACACAACTCGGTATTGTCTTGTCAAGTTCATGTCAGATGAAACACAAGCATGCTAAATACTCTTCACATGAATACTTGTTCAATTTGAATAGTCATAGCAATTACCGCAACTACGCCGAGAATAAGAGAATCTCACTATGACATTGGGAACATTTGAACAAAAAATTCGTATCGTGGTTTTCCACTGTATTGACATGACAAGCCTGAATATGTTAAATTTTATTATTGAATACACAGTGGAATGAGGTTATAAATGTACCACAATTCTTTTCTTATTCCTACACCACTAACTTTGTAGGTTGAGTAAGCTATGAGTCGCAACACCTCAACATCATCTCGTACACGTAGAAACAAGTTTCAATCTACTTCAACAAATGAATTATCACAAGTTCCAGCAGATCAACAACTACAAACATACACAGACCACTATGGAGGGAAATGGGTTGGAAAGAAGAGAGATTTCGTTAATATGCCAATATACACGTACGAGAGTCTTGGAAGCGTTGGCCACATCATGGTCGGCAAACCTACAAAACTAAGTACAGATACCACCACAATGGAGTTCACCGTAGCAGAACCACCATGGTCAACCCTATACAAGAAGAGGTGTGAGTTGGAGGTGTATTGTCGATGGCACGGGTTACGAGTTCCTAAGGCACGCTCAGCCGAGTTACCTAGAGATGAGCCTGCCAACATACTTGCTCGCCTTGAACAAGAGAACAATCAAATGCAAAGGCGGTTAGACCGTTTTCATGCAGTCCAAAAAGCTAGGAAGCATCTAAAGGGGAAGGCGCAAGAGCGAGCCATGAAGTCTATTAATGAAATTACTGCGTTAGATGATGAAAGTGACATTTCAGACTTCTCAGATTCAAGCAATGATGACTTCCAAAAATTTCTACCTACGAACATTCAACGTTGTTGTTGATGTCTACACGTTTTGTGCAAACTGATCTGTTGTTGATCGTGAGGGCAAATGATCCTATTGTTCGTTGTTGGTATGTTATGAAAAGATGTACTTGTATTAGTGTTTGCAAGAATTATAAGTGCTTGGTGAAAATTATGGTCTAAACTCAATATTCCGTGAGTAAAACTCGCTTTTCTAAAGTAATACTGAATGTCATTATTTTTAGTTTAGTGGTTCTTTTAAAAATAATAATATTCCGCGGAAATGGCGCCTTTAAAAATCGAGTTTAAAAGCCTCGATTTACATTAGTTACCCAGTTTTTAGATTTTCTAAAATATCATCCCGTGGAAACGCTGCGTTTGAATCTACCCAAAGGAAATCGAGTTCCAAAGACTCGATTTCCACTGGGATTTTTTTTTTTTTGGTTGTAGCTACTGCAGTAGTAAACAAGATTTAGTTTTTTCCCTTCCCCTACAGCAGTAAACAACTAGATACAACCAATCAAAGGGAGTAGTACATCAAAAACAAACAACCGGATTCAAACAGTTACTATTCATTGCTGGCTAGGGAAAAGCTGCACAACGCAACTAATGTGACGAGCACAATGGATAGCAAATAGTTCAATTACAACAACATTCAACAATAAACAAAATATAGAAAATAACAACTAACTAAAATTAACATAGTCTACATTCGGCAACAACATTCAACAAAGAAAAAAAAACACTTGTACATAACCACAACATTCAGCACATGCATATACAGAAGATAACGACAAGTCCCACGTACATTGCCAAAACTTCAATCAGGTCTTCGCTCGCCTGAAAAACATGAAAATACAATCGTTAGTTTCCAAATGCGAAGAACAAAAACCAAATGAAATTCATAGCATATTATATAAAAACAGTGAGAGCACTTGCCTAGTTTGTAGCACTACCACTTGTCGAAGCCCCACGAGAATTGGGATAGCTTCTACGGTTATGCCCCTCTTGATGACACACTCCACATCGCTGCCTCGGTTGAATCTCCCTCAAGTCCGGATCTTCCCTCCGGCTTCCCCGTTCTCGTCGTACCCCATCCATTTCATTCCTTATTCTTGAGGCCACATGACGACCTTTGGCCCGCAACAGCTGTGGGTCAGGCACCCACCGTGGTCCGCGAACGTCCCTCCACAATGACTCTGACTTTGGCACCACAAAATTATGTGAATATGTGTGAATGGTGTTGTTCAAACTATAACATGGGTCAATATAGCTGGTCGCATCGAGGTGCAGACTTTGGAGAACTTTAATTGCGTGTGAACAAGGGATCTTCAAGCTTTGCCACTTTCTGCAACCACATATTCTATCAAATACGTGTACTTCATGACTGTGGTTTCCCCCTCCACCTCTATGGTCGTTGTACGGGGTAAGCACTTGATATACACCAGTTTCATGATTAAAATTCCTCACAGTGTGACCTGCAGTTTTCTGCGCATTTTTGTTATAGATCTCCATTGCATAATCACTCCACACCTTACCTCGAGAGAGATCTTCCGCAATTTTTTTATGTCGATCGTGGAAATATGCAACAAGTTTGGACCAAGTAAATTCAGCCATTGCCGCAATGGGCAAACCGCGGGCACCTTTCAGTACCCCATTAAAGCACTCAGAGATATTGGTTGTCATTGCCCCGTAACGTCTTCCACCATCATGTGACTGAGTCCATTTGTCCAGATCCTCACTGGTTAAATATGTATATGGCATACAACGTGCAACATGGCGACTAGTAGGGTCTACACCCCTCAGTAAATTAATCTCGGCCTCCTTAATGATTTGCATTATGGATTCAAATTTAGCTTCTTGGGTCGCATATCCAGCTTTCAAGGCCAATGCCTTTAGAATCGGGTCATCAAAGCATCTGTTGAAGTTGCTAGCAACATGTCGAAGGCAATATCGGTTATATACCTGTTCTTTTCCGTCCCTCCCTCTAGGCCACTGTCGAATGGCGTTTTTGATACCTTTATGTCGGTCAAAAATAATGCAAATGCCATTGGCAGGTGTAACATGCTTAATCGAACCCCTGAGACACTCTAAAAACCACCCGCAACTAGCCTCTGACTCCTTGTCCACAACAGCAAAGGCAAGAGGCAAAACCTTTTGGTTGGCATCGGTTGCCATTGCAATCATCAAAACCCCTTTGTATTTACCATACAAATGAGTCCCATCAATACTGATCACTGGCCTACAATATTGGAATGCAGCAATGCATGGAGCAAATGCCCAATATACATAACGTAGTAACACAGAATTCTCGTATGGCCTAGGTATGGTGTGATAGTTGTACTGGGTACCCGAATCCTGATCCAAGTATGCCAACAACAACTTTCGCAACCTTTGGTAAGACTCCTCCCAATCCCCAAATATCTTAGCAATTGCCTTTTGTTTTGCGTCCCATACTTTATAGTAAGAAAGCTCATGTTTATACTTAGTATGCATGATGTCCCAGAGATCTTGTATACGAGCAGTGTGATTTTGTCGCAATTTTCCCACAATTTCTGATGCAACAAAATTAGAATCCATCATTTTACCGTCTCTTCGCAGGCCAAAGGGTATACAAGTGTGTGGACCCACATAAGACGTGACCATCCATAGACCATTAAGTTTAACCTTCATGAATGCCCCAACGTACCACTTGCAGTTGTCGTCAACGCATGCAGCACACAATTTAGTTTTGGTCGACCTCTGGATTATAAAATTTCTATTATCATTTGTTGCGTATATTATCAATGCACGCTTCACCGCCTCTTTATTTGCAAAAGTCAACCCTTTATGAAAATGCATCCCATCTTCCCAAGTAGAAACAAATGGTATCTGAAGACGTGAAGGATCAACCATATTTTCCCAAGTATTTGCGTAAAATGAGTCGGCAGGAGGTCTGTAGGCAGTAGTCGTATTTGTATCATGCTGGATGCCAATATTATCATCTGCATCACCTTCATCATGGTACTCCATATTTTCCTCTTCAAAATTGGGAACAACTTCATGGTCATCCATATCGTTCTCAAAGTCGCCTCGCTCAATCCTCTCTTCGTATTCATCCACGTCATCAATATTTTCACCATCATTCGCGGCATGATCTTCGTCTTCGTCTTCCTCCTCTAAATGTGTCTCTTGAGGATGGAGGGGTTCACTAGTATTGGCAACATGATCTTGAGATGGGAGCGTATAACCTCCCATTGTATACCCTCCCATTGTAGTACATCCATCATCTAGGGCTGTAAATTGTAAAGCCGTAGTTGTTTCTTGCACCACCTCAGTATTTATGTCAACAAGCGGCTCCGAACTTACGTACAACTCAGCAGCATTTACTTGGGGCATTTTTTGGATCCTATTAAACATCATCTTTACATGTTTGTCTTCTTTGATCGCCATATACCCGTAATTTATCCGTTCATGAAGGACTTCTTGTGGGTAACGATAAATAATCTTGATGTCATACCAAGCAGGGTTCAAACTCAATGAGTGCATTATTTTGCTCTTCAAATCATCCAACGTCTTCAACTTACGACGTATCATCATGTAGTAGCATTCAATACCCGGCCCTCTAAATGGGAATCCGTCAATCTCTCCAGGATTGTCAAGGGGTCCACCATAGTATACATTTATATCAATATTCTTCAGAGATTGTGAACCTATTAGAGAGTAAAGTATAATATGTTAGTGACATATTTTATCTCTTTTATTTAACATCAATTAGAAAACCTTGAATATCTACTCAAAGTACAAAAATTACAACTTCTCACCCCACAATTGCATATACTCACCCCACGTCACATACAGACACACTCAATCGTTATCATTTCGTACTCAAACAAATAAAAAAATTAAAGACAAAACTCACCCCCATTACAAAATTTCGACTCATTTCTAACAAAAATAAAAATAAAAATAAAAATATCAAACCAAACAACAAAAGTCATGACGATGTGCAAATGAATGAGTGCAATTTGATCATGAGCAATCAAAATTAGACATATCATCTAATTTCAAAATCAAGGCATTAATATACAGTTAAATATACCATATGTGATATACAAACTCAAATTTAATACAAATTATGGAGAAAAGGAAGCAGATAAATTCACCGAAAGCTACCAAAAAGACTTCCTAGGTCATGAATAATATATATATATATATATATCTTTCTCCTCACTTTCTAAAATAGATATATATATATTTATATAAATATAAATATAAATATATATACATATATAAATATAAATATATATATGTATGTAAATATGTAAATATATATATATAGGTAAGAGTGAGGAGAACGTTACCTGAAATGAGGATGTGCAAATATGCTACTAGGAATGTATGAGAGTGAAGAGAGGAGCAATGTTTGTGTGAGAGTTGAGAGAGGAGCAATGTTTGCTGAATGCATATGATGAGATGGTTTTACTGAATGTGTGAGAGAGGAGCAATATTTGCTTTTCCTATATAGTTTTTTTTTAAAGATTCCTGAGAGACCTAGGAGACCTATTTTCTGAAGAAATACACGCATGCCTTCTTTTTCTGAAAATTCACGTGCCTTCTTTTTCTGAAAATTCACGTGAAGGTTGGACTAACTATTTCATTCAACACCAGTCAGATTTCAGACCAGACTACTGAAGATTCAAGACCAGTTTCAGACCAGACCTACATGGAAGTGACAGATGGGACCCAACGCTGGGGAAAGACCCCACCCTGAAAATCGAGTTTATGAGACTCGGTTTCCATTTCAGGAAACCGAGTCTTTAATACTCGAGATCTAAGAAATACACGCCTCCCGCCTTTTTCTGAAAATTCACGTGAAGTGCCTTCTTTTTTTGAAAATTCACGTGAAGTACCTTCTTTTTCTGAAAATTCACGTGAAGGTTGGACTAACTATTTCATTCAACACCAGTCAGATTTCAGACCAGACTACTGAAGATTCAAGACCAGTTTCAGACCAGACCTACATGGAAGTGACAGATGGGACCCCACCCTGCAAATCGAGTTTATGAGACTCGGTTTCCATTTCAGGAAACCGAGTCTTTAATACTCGAGATCTAAGTGGCGTTTACGTGGCAAGAATCGAGTCTCTAATACTCGGTTTAAAAATCGAGTCTTATAGACTCGATTTCCAGGTGGAGGCCACTTGGCAAAAACGCCACATCAGACTCGGTTTAACTCAAAAACCGAGTCCTAAAGACTCGATTTTTTGGCCTAAAATCGAGCCTCTGAAAATCGAGATGTTAGTTCATGATATAGTTTCGGAACCGGGCCTGCTAATTATATAGTTGGGAATTGAGGGTTATTTTACTATTTTCTCCTAGGCTGTTGGTATCTATTTTCGTGACACTTTTTTTTTGCAAAATTCAATTCATGTATTGTATTATATTTATTTATTTTAAGCATGACTCAAGACCGTGTAACATACTTGAGGGAAAATTGAGAAAGTGTGGTTTGGAGGGTATGAGTCGGTTTCTTTTGAACCTTTTGCATGAGCTTAGCCCAGCCCGTGCATGCTACCAAGTGGGTAAGGGACATTGGTAGCACCTCAAGCTCATGGAGAAAGTTTTGTACCTAAAATTTTCACCCCAAAAAAGGCTCCATGCTCTAGTGGATTGTGCCCCGAACTTTCGGCCCAACTCCATTTTCCACATAAAAACATAGCTGGCCCTAAAACTAGGAAATCTAGCCCATTGAAGCCAACATTTGTAGCTACTAAGACCCTACAATGACCAGAAGTAGCAGCTATTTAGAACAAATAACTTTATTTCCCAAATCATACTAAAAACATGTCAAACTTTTCCCTAAACAAAAGCAACCCAAGGCAAGACATCAAATTAGTGTCATGGGGGATAAAAGCCTCTTTTACTACCCAAAAACCAATCATTAGCAGCACCTCAAACTCAATATAAAACTCTCTCTTTAGCTAAAAAACCAACTAACCATGTTTTACCCACATAAATGAAATTTTAGAGAGAAAACTCATTTAGTTAGTCAACATTCTCACAATTCTGAAATTTAGGAGTGGAAATATGGGTATAGGAGAACCTTCCCTTTCTTCCTCACAATTTCTCTCAATTTCCTTTTCTCGCTAAATGTAGGTCAAAGTTTTGGACTTGTGTACTTTTTTGCATTTTCTTGTATTTGAGTTATGGTATTTTGATTTTTCTCTTATTAAAGCACCATTAGACTTTGTTCATTATACATTTGGAATTTAGGGCTTGATTCTCCATAAATAAACACTTCTAAAGAACCCAAGGGGAGATTTGGGCTAATCTTGCATTTTTGGCCCTTGTTGTAAAACGTCCCCGACATTTTGGATACTTCGTTGGAGACTCAAGCAGCTGAAAAAAGAGGAATTATATATCTAAAGACGTGAAATCAACAAAAGATGATGCTATCAACACCAACTTGTCATTCCGAAAGGCATCATATGATGTCTTGTTACCACAAAAGGAGCATCATGATGCAGAGTTGTGGACTAATGGAGTTATCACCTAGATTAGGTCTAGGAACCATATTAGGCCCTTTGGGCCAATCACTTACACACATGAATCCATGTACTAGATTATAGGTCTGGAGTTTAGGTATGGCTTGGGAAGGTGTTAGGCACCTAAGACCGTCCAGCTTGTGGGCCGGCCTCCATTATGTATTGCTAGGCCATATTTAATTAAAGAGTTTATTAAGAAAGCCCTAATCCTTACCTTAAACATACATCATGCACTTTAAATAAAAATAGCACATACAACATATTAAAAATATATCTCAATATAAAAGGAAATAAATAAAACACAATCAAACAAAATAAATTAAACACGGCAAGTTGACAATTAAATAAAACACACAAAGAAATAATATCAAATAGACTAAACATGACAAAAATACTAAAGCAAACATGGACAATAATTAAACCTAAATAATTAACCTAAAATAGAGTCAAACAGAATCAAAGATTCTGTGAAAAATGATTAAAACAAATAAAAATAAGATTTTGCCCTAATTTGGGTTTAGGGTTTGGGGTGCGTATGCATACTCAACCATGCACACGCATGGTTAAACCATGCCTGCGCATACTCAAAGATGTGTATGCATCCTTTAGCATAGATTCGAAAAAAAAAATTACATTTTTACAGATTAAATCACTCAAAGTGTAGACACTCGATTTTGCACCCATAATTTAGTTTTGGAAGATGACTATAATGGCAATTTCAAATACCCTAAAATCATAATTGCATTACATGCATTAACTCATTCATTACATATCATAAAAATGATCTTGACATTCTAACGGTCGCGATGGTATGCCCGACTCTCAAATCGGAAAGTTTTCACAGTCTGCATGCATTGTATGGGAGTGAAGCCAATCACATGTGACTAATTGAAATTTATTCTGATTGGTTAAAAAACTAAAATTAATTAAATAATTGTGTGATTGGTTGTTGGTTTTTATCAGAAGTAAGCTTGATTGCATAGGAATAAAATGGATAATCAGATAACGAGGGAATTGTTGATAATTAAGTCTATTTAGAATAATTATCTATTAGATAATTATTGTTTTAAGAACTTGATTATCAAAATAAAAGGTATTTATTTTGGAATACGAGTAAAAAAATGCGTCCAGATGCAATTCTCGACTCAGAAAGTCCCTAAAAAAGAGTCTAGATCAAACCAAAGTTGGAAATTGGACTCAACAGTTCCCTAGTGCCGATTGGCACAGCTTTGAGGCCCGTCCTGGAAACATTTTAATCAAGATAAAACACATCCATTTTGAATTTTGAAGGATAAGAATTCAACCTAATTCGTATTTGATCCAACCTAGCTTATTTTTTAAGCACCAAACCTCTATAAATAGGGAATTAAAATCAGAAATCAGGAGCCTTTTTTTAACTTCTCTCTCCCCTTACGTAAAGGAAATTCTGGAAGCTTTGCTTAAAGAATTTCTTTTTTGTTAAGTGGCCTCACTTAAATCCTTAGAACATTATTCTCTTCAATCTCTAGGATAAGTCTCTGCTTGTGGAAAACGTTCATGCAGGTAAGTTTCCACATTTCTATCTCCATGAAATTCTATTCTCCATGTTGTTTATAACATGCTCTTTCTTTTATTTGTGTTGTTTTTTCTTTCTAAAGATTATATGATGAATGTTTGTTTTTGCATGTGTTTTGTTCATATAATTAGGTAAGGCATTTGATTGAATCCTAGATATGTTGCTTTGTGTAACTAAAAATCAGATCTGAATATTTTTCTCAAATCCTCATTGTTTTCCAAAACCAAAAATTAGATCTGAAAATTTTTCTTAAAAACTCACTGTCCTCCAAAACCAAAAATCAAATCTGAACATTTTTCTCAAAAACTCACTGTCCTCCAAAACCAAAAATCATATCTAAATATTTCTGAAATCCTCATTGTTTTCCAAAACCAAAAATTAGATTTGAATATTTTTCTCAAAAACTTATTGTTTTACAAAACCAAAAATCAGATCTGAAAATTTTTCTCAAAAACTCACTGTCCTCCAAAACCAAAAATTAAATCTAAACATATTTCTCAAAAAGTCACTGTCCCCCAAAACCAAAAATCGTGTCTGAATATTTTCTCAAATCCTCATTGTTTTCCAAAACCAAAAATTAGATTTGAATATTTTTCTCAAAAACTTATTGTTTTCCAAAACCAAAAATTAGAACTAAATATATTTCTCAAATCCTCATTGTTTTTCAACACTAAAAATCAAATCTTAATGTTTTTCTCAAATCCTCATTGTTTTCCAAAATCACCATTCAGATTTGAATTTAATTCTTAAAATTCATCCCTTTTTACTTTGAAAAACTATATCTGAATTTTTTTTTTTAAAATTCATTCCTTCCACTTAAAAAAAATCAGATCTAAAATTTCTTTTAAAAACTATTCTGTTTCTTAATTAAACAATTAGATTTGGAATTTTCTTTTGGAGATCCATTCTGTTATTTAATTAAGAAATTAGGTTTGGGAACTTTTCAAAATATCTATTCTCTGTTAGTTATAAAATCAGATCTGAATTTTTATCAAAAAATTCATTTTGCTTTATTTGAAACTTCTCATAAAAAATCTTTCTTTTCCTACAAATAAAATTCAGATGTGATTTCTCTTTGCATAAATGCAACAGATCTAGTATTTTGCATATTAACTAATTTTAGATCTAGGAATATTGACACAATAATTTGCATATCATTTTTAATGGGTATTTAAAATCATTTAAAGTCTAGAAGACCAGATTCTGTCTGGGCAGGGTGGGTGCCTAAGACCTTCCCATCTTGTAACCTAGCCCCCGAATCTTAGAATTTTAGATTGGTAGAATTAGTGTCTTATTTTATTTTGGGTAGAATGTAACTAGGAAACAAAGCCATGTAAAGTTCTTTCTACCAAGATGTAATTATTTCCAATTAATGAGAAGGTTATTATTCAAGACATGTTGTAATTTGTATAGTTTTCTTATTTTACTTATAAAATAAGTGGCAACTCCATAAATCTTGAAAAGGGAAAGTGTGGATGCCTACACCCCTTTTTGAGAGCAACCAAATTTTCCAGCCTCTCACAATGGTGACTCCATTGGGGATGTCGAAGGCTAAGTTTCACATTAGACTTTAAATGACCAATTAAATACCCTAGTTTTTGTATGATATTTTTTGTTTGTTTGGTTTTGTTTATGTCTGCATATTGTTTGTATAATATTTTATTTGAAATTGCCATGTTGGTTGTTAAAAGCTTTCTCTAACTATCATAGTGTGTGTACCTGTAGGGGTATTGGGCCCAGTAATTTATAATGGACGGCCCAACAAGGTCTTTTGGGCTAGAAACCCAAATCCGAAAACATCGAAATGATCGTGGAGTATTTAAGTGTCCCATACCGTCCGAGGAGTAGATTTGTCCTCGGAATGTTAAGCCGAGGATACACAGTATACGTGGAGGACAGTAGAAAGAGCGGTGGAATGTCTAAAGTAAAGCTGCTACCGCCGCCCATATATTAAAGACCCTGTAATTGATACGCTGACAATATAGATGGAAGGATGGGACCTGAGCATAGAGCTTGGAACTTGGTCCCAAATCCCAGCGAGCTTTAGGGAATAATGGATGGGACAAGTATCCAAAAATGAGGGTCGCGGCCATAAAGTGGAAGATGATGAAGAGAAGAGGAGGAGTATAAATAGGAAGGAAGGCATACGAAGAAAGGGGAGGCTTTTTGAGAAAGAAAAAGTGTATGATAATCAATATTTGTATCCACACTTGAGAAATACTATTAGAAACTATCCTCGGAAACAGTCCGAGGAGGAATTCTCCATCTTACTCTTTGCAAACGATTCTTTGTTTTGTTCCATTGGGCCCAAAGCCCGTTCTTTTTGTGATTGTCTAAAGCCATCCTTGAAATCTAAATTATAAACCCATCCTCTACAAATTCATTGTGAAGAAAGGCCTTTCAAGCCCATTTTCCTCCTAGTCGTGGTTTGGGAACCTGAATTGTGTCCTTACAATTGGAGCCGTCTGTGGGAATTTAGTTTTTAAGGAAGTTTAGGGCATCATGGTAGGATCGGAACCACCACGCAGTGCAGAGTCCGTCGGCTCCCAGCGTGAGGATCACTCCTTACATCCTGATTATGGAGAGAACCGAGAAGGAAGTGTACATACTACACACACCATCAGAAGTGCTAGTCATTCGCAAGGAGGAAGTAGAGTTCCTTATGAGAGGAATGCCAGGGCCATGCAGAAAGAGATTGACGGCCTAAAGAGGAGACTGCGTCACGAGAGGAGAAGGAGAACTCCTCCGGTCTCTGACCCCTCTTCGGAAGGATCCGAGGATGACAATTACGAGCGGAGATCCAGAACTCCCCCAGGTGAATATGTCTCTTCCGAGGAAGACAATCTGCATGGAAGGCGTGGCAGAGACTACCCCACAGGGGCTTGGGAAATGACGCAATGGGAAGAGCGTTACACCAAATCTCCGGATCACCCTTCGCGCGCGAGATTGAAGGAAGGGAGGTTACCTCGGCGCTTCACACAACCGGCCTTCACTCTTTACAATGGTCGGACGGATCTGTGGAGCACGTAAGCCATTTCGGCCGAGAGAATGGCGGTGCATTCCGGGAATGAAACTTTGTTATGCAAGATTTTTCCTTCTAGCCTAGGGCCCGTAGCCATGAGATGGTTTGACGGCTTAAGGGCGAGGCTCCATTGATTCTTTCAAAGAGCTTACTAGAGCATTCGGTTCTCGCTTTATCACGTGCAGTAGAGTTCCTCGTCCATTGGATTCTTTACTATCCATGGCCATGAGGGAAGGGGAAACCCTGAAAACGTATTCGGACCGATATTGGGAAATGTTCAATGAAATCGACAGAGACTTTGACGATGTAGCCATAAGGACCTTCAAGGTCGGCCTACCAACGGAGCATGACTTGAGGAAATCCTTGACAAAGAAGCCAGTAAGAAGCGTACGTCGACTGATGGATCGCATCGACGAGTACAAAAGGGTTGAGGAAGATCAGCAGCAGGGAAAAGGCAAGGCGAAGGTTATCCCACAAGAAAGGAGGGATTTCAGGTCGGACCGATACAACAACAATAGGCCTACGCGGGATTTTTCCAGGCAGGCTGGTCACATACCCCCACAAGTGGTCAACACCGTCTTCAGGGAGCCGGTGCAACAGCTGTTGGAGAAGATAAGGCATGAGCCTTTTTTCAAATGGCCGAATAAAATGGCAGGAGACCCTTTGAGACGCAACCAAAATCTCCACTGCCATTATCACCAGGAGAGAGGTCATACCACCGAGGACTGTCGCACTTTGTGGAATCATCTGGAACAATTGGTTAAAGAGGGAAAGCTGAAGCAGTTTCTGTACCAACCCAACGGGCGAGGAAACCAATCAGGAGTGGCAAACCACGACGGTCCTTCATCCAGACCTCCTCTAGGTACTATCAATGTCATTTTTGCAGCACCTGGTAGGACTGGGCTCGGCTCCTTTCGGGGTAATGTCGGTTGCTCGAACATTTGCCGAGGAGTCACGGGATCGGCCGAAGAGGATTAAGGCAAGTATCCTGCCGGTCCTAAGTTTCTACGAAGAGGACAAGATGGGGACCATCCGGCCTCATGATGATGCCTTAGTGGTAACCCTCGGAATAGGGAACTATGATGTAAAGAGGGTAATGGTTGATCAAGGTAGTGGTGCGGATATCATGTACCACGACCTATTTAGAGGCTTGAAGTTAAGAGTTGAAGATCTTATGCCATATGACTCACCCTTGATAAGCTTCGAAGGGAGAGGCTGTCGTTCCAAAGGGACGATTAGGCACTGTGCAATCGGAGTCGGAGGTGGTAGACGTAGATTTCATCGTGGTCGATGCTTATTCTCCCTATACGGCTATTGTGGCAAGACCTTGGCTGCATGCGTTAGGGGCTGTTTCCTCAACCTTGCATGTCAAAATCAAATTTCATTCTGGAGACCAGGTGGTGGAGTTACTTGGGAGTCAGTCTGTGGCTCGACAGTGTGTCACGGCTGCAATTCTGCGTCGACCAGAACCAGACTCCCCGTCCTCGGCTAACGGTGAAGCATAGCAATCAAAGTCTCTTCCCATAGCCGAGGTAGATGAGGCAGTATGTGAAGAATTGGAGAAAATTATCATAGACAATGATCCTGAAAAGTTCTTCCAGGTTGGAGTTCAATTGCCACAGGAAGAGAAGACAGAGCTGATTTTATTTTTAAAGAAAAATATGGATGTGTTCGCTTGGAACGCGTATGAGGCCCCTGGGGTTGATCCGAACTTCATATGTCATCATTTAAGGGTCAATCCAACTGTAGTGCCGAGGAGGCAACCACCTCGGAGGTCCTCAAAAGAACATTCCGAAGCCGTAAAGGAGGAAGTGCTCAAACTCAAAGCGGCAGGGGCTATCAAAGAAGTGTTTTATCCTGAATGGTTAGCCCATACGGTGGTGGTGAAAAAGAAGAATGGGAAGTGGAGAGTTTGTGTAGACTTCACAGATTTAAACAAAGCTTGCCCAAAGGACTCATTCCCGATGCCTCGAATTGATCAATTGGTTGACGCTCTTGTTGGACATCCTCGGATGAGTTTTCTTGATGCTTTCCAAGGTTATCACCGAGATACCTTTAGCCGTTGAGGACCGGGAGAAGGCGCATTCGTCACTCCTACGGGAAATTATCATTATAAGGTAATGCCTTTTGGTTTGAAAAACGCGGGGCTACCTACCAAAGGATGATGACGAGGATGTTTGAGGCACGGCTAGGAAAAACTATTGAGGTATACGTGGACGATATGGTGGTAAAGAGTAAAGAAGTTTACGCACATACGGAAGATGCGAGCAACACTTTTCGAAGCTAAGAGAGTATAAATTGCGGCTCAATGCCTCTAAATGCTCTTTCGGTGTGGGGTCGGGCAAGTTTCTAGGATATATGGTGACTCGCGGGGAATTGAAGTGAATCCTGCTCGAGGTTAAGGCAATAAACAACTTACACCCACCTCGGAATCCTAAAGAAGTGCAAAGGCTAACGGGTATATTCTTGCTTTCAACCGATTTATATCTCGGTCCGCGGACGGATGCGAGGCCTTTCTTTCAATTATTAAATAAATGGAAGGGTTTTGAATGGACCGAGGAGTGCGCGGTAGCTTTCCAACGGCTAAAAGAATATCTCTCGCGACCACCGGTTATGTCTCGACCGAGAGGTTGATGAGATTCTGTTTGCATATATTGCGGTGGCTAACCATCTTTGTTAGTTTGGTTCTTATCCGAGATGACAATAACATCCGAGAGACCGGTTTATTATGTAAGCAAATCTCTGCATGAGGCCGAGCTGAGTTATTTGCCCTTTGGAGAAAGCTATCTTGGCGGTGGTACATGCTACACGAAGACTTCCCCATTACTTCCGAGTCTCATACGGTTGTTGTTCTTACACAACTCCCTCTTAAATCAATTCTGCGAAGTGCGGATTATATGGGAAGAATTGCCAAATGGGGAACTGTCCTAGGAGCTTTCGATATCAAGTATATGCCCCGCACCTCTGTAAAGGGACGGGTCATCGCGGACCTTGTGGCGGAATTTGCTTGAGCCTTCGTTGGAAGACTATCAAGAAGGCATGGGTAAAAAATCGGTAGGCATGATTTCGTGTGAAGGGCCTCCATTATGGAAAGTCCATGTTGATGGAGCAGCAAATCGAGAGGGGATCGGGTATCGGACTAGTTTTGATATCCCCGAGAGGGAATTACTTTTGAGAAATCTTTGAGATTGGGATTCTCGGCCACCAACAACGAAGCGAGTATGAAGCCGTCCTCGCGGGGATGAACATGGTTCATAAAATGGGAGGAAAGACGGTGCGGATGTTCTCGGATTCACTATTGGTGGTAGGCCAAGTAGAAGGCAAGCTAGAAGCAAGGGATTCCGAATGCGAGAATACCTAACCCGGGTCGGTATATGCAATCTAAATTTGAGTCATTTCTACTATTGCATGTATCCGGATGTGGCAACACCCATGCCGACTCATTAGCCACGCTCGCGACGTCCTCGGCACAAAGTCTACCACGAGTTATCCTCGTTGAAGATCTGTTGAAACCCTGGGACGGATGGTAACTCCACTCAAATTCTTCAAATTAGGACGGGGCCTAGTTGGATGGATCAAATAGTAACATTTCTCGAAATGACATCCTGCCCTTTGGAGAAAAGGCTGAAGCGAGATAAAGTTCGCGGGGAAAGCCACTCGTTTACGGTTATCCGAGGACCAAAAATTGTACAAACGTTCCTTTTCGGGATCATATTTGCTATGCATACACCCCGAGGCAACGGAGCTACTTTTGGAAGAGTTACACGAAGGGATTTGCGGAAGTCACACGGGAGGAAGGTCTTTAGCTCACGGGGCCCTTACTCGGGGCTATTGGTGGCCAAATATGCAGAGAGAAGCGCAAGATTATGCAAAGAAATGTGACCAATGTCAAAGGTTCGCTCCAAATATACATCAACCAGGTGGAGTCCTGAATCCTCTATCTAGCCCATGGCCTTTTGCCCAATGGGGCTTGGACATTGTTGGACCCTTCCCCAAAGCAACGGGAAACAGACGGTGGCTTCTCGTGGGAATAGATTACTTCACCAAATGGGTTGAAGCCGAGCCATTATCAAACATCCGAGACACGGAAGCAAAAAAGTTTGTATGGAAGAATATCGTTACCAGGTTCGGCATTCCTCATACTCTCATTTCAGATAACGGTTTACAATTTGATAGCAAAGCCTTTCGGAAATACTGCTGTGATCTTGGCATTACGAATAGATATTCCACTCCGGCTTATCCCCAAGGAAATGGGCAAGCCGAGGCTGTCAACAAAGTAATAGTGAGCGGACTCAAAAAGAGGTTGGGTGACGCCAAGGGGAGGTGGGTGGAAGAAGCTGCCACATGTCTTGTGGACGTATAGAACTACACCACGAAGATCCACGGGAGAAACACCCTTCGCCATGACTTATGGGGCCGAGGCGGTAATCCCCTTAGAAGCGGGTTCCCAACCACGAAGAAAAGCTCCTTTATTCCGGATAGCAATGATGATACGTTAATGAGAAACTTAGACTTAGTTGAGGAACGACGAGAAAGCGCCATGGTTCAACTAGATTATTATCAACATAAGCTCGAGCGGGGGTATGATTCTCATGTGAAACTTCGACCTCTTGGACCGAGGTGACTTAGTACTAAGGAAAGTTTTGGGCACGATGAAGAATCTGCGTGGGGAAAATTAGGGCCCAAGCGGGAAGGACCTTATCGTATTATTTCGGTAGCAGGAATAGGGGCCTACAATCTGGAGGATTTGGACGAAAATGTTGTACAACGTCCCTGGAATGTAAATAATCTACGAAGGTACTATTACTAAATAAAAGGCACTTCGGCCGTTCTTTGTTGTAAACTACATTATATTCGTTATCTTCATTCGTCGAAGTATCAAGCTGAAACTTGGTATGCTTGGATCCTCGGACCACATACCTCGTCTAAATTGATATTCTTTACTAAGTGTTAAACAGAACCTAAGTTACGTACGGTCCTCGGATCACCTACTTTATGAAAATTAACATTTTTAAATTTATTCGTCTAAGTATCAAGCTGAAACTTGGTATGCCTGGATCCTCGGACCACATACCTCGTCTAAATTGATATTCTTTACTAAGTGTTAAACAGAACCTAAGTTACGTCTGGTCCTCGGATCACCTACTTTGGGAAAATTAACATTTTAAATTTATTCGTCTAAGTATCAAGCTGAAACTTGGTATGCCTAGATCCTCGGACCACATACCTCGTCTAAATTGATATTCTTTACTAAGTGTTAAACAGAACCTAAGTTACGTACGGTCCTCGGATCACCTACTTTGGGAAAATTAACATTTTAAATTTATTCGTCTAAGTATCAAGCTGAAACTTGGTATGCACGGATCCTCGGACCACATACCTCGTCTAAATTGATATTCTTTACTAAGTGTTAAAACGGAACCTAAGTTACGTACGGTCCTCGGATCACCTACTTTGGGAAAATTAACATTTTTAAATTTATTCGTCTAAGTATCAAGCTGAAACTTGGTATGCACGGATCCTCGGACCACATACCTCGTCTAAATTGATATTCTTTACTAAGTGTTAAACGAGAACCTAAGTTACGTACGGTCCTCGGATCATCTACTTCGGGAAAATTAACATTTTAAATTTATTCGTCTAAGTATCAAGCTGAAACTTGGTATGCCTGGATCCTCGGACCACATACCTCGTCTAAATTGATATTCTTTACTAAGTGTTAAACAGAACCTAAGTTACGTCTGGTCCTCGGATCGCCTACTTTGGGAAAATTAACATTTTAAATTTATTCGTCTAAGTATCAAGCTGAAACTTGGTATGCCTGGATCCTCGGACCATATACCTCGTCTAAATTGATATTCTTTACTAAGTGTTAAACAGAAACTAAGTTACGTCTGGTCCTCGGATCACCTACTTTGGGAAAATTAACATTTTAAATTTATTCGTCTAAGTATCAAGCTGAAACTTGGTATGCCTGGATCCTCGGACCACATACCTCGTCTAAATTGATATTCTTTACTAAGTGTTAAACAAAACCTAAGTTATGTCTGGTCCTCGGATCACCTACTTTGGGAAAATTAACATTTTTAAATTTATTCGTCTAAGTATCAAGCTGAAACTTGGTATGCCTGGATCCTCGGACCACATACCTCGTCTAAATTGATATTCTTTACTAAGTGTTAAACAGAACCTAAGTTACGTCTGGTCCTCGGATCATCTACTTCGGGAAAATTAACATTTTAAATTTATTCGTCTAAGTATCAAGCTGAAACTTGGTATGCCTGGATCCTCGGACCACATACCTCGTCTAAATTGATATTCTTTACTAAGTGTTAAACAGAACCTAAGTTGCGTCTGGTCCTCGGATCGCCTACTTTGGGAAAATTAACATTTTAAATTTATTCGTCTAAGTATCAAGCTGAAACTTGGTATGCCTGGATCCTCGGACCACATACCTGGTCTAAATTGATATTCTTTACTAAGTGTTAAACAGAAACTAAGTTACGTCTGGTCCTCGGATCACCTACTTTGGGAAAATTAACATTTTAAATTTATTCGTCTAAGTATCAAGCTGAAACTTGGTATGCCTGGATCCTCGGACCACATACCTCGTCTAAATTGATATTCTTTACTAAGTGTTAAACAGAAACTAAGTTACGTCTGGTCCTCGGATCACCTACTTTGGGAAAATTAACATTTTAAATTTATTCGTCTAAGTATCAAGCTGAAACTTGGTATGCCTGGATCCTCGGACCACATACCTCGTCTAAATTGATATTCTTTACTAAGTGTTAAACAGAACCTAAGTTACGTCTGGTCCTCGGATCATCTACTTCGGGAAAATTAACATTTTTAATTTATTCGTCTAAGTATCAAGCTGAAGCTTGGTATTGTTGGATCCTCGGATCATTTACTTGGGAAAAATTAATACATCAGATATTTGCATAGACCATATGCCTTATCTTTACATAGTTCAAACTAGAGATCCAAAACGAAGAAACAAATACTCAAAATGCATCACTTAATGCAGTTCTCGGCATAATTAAGCCTTCCTGGAGTATCAATTTCAATTCAAGCTGTTGTTAATAACTTTGGTAAAAGACAAAGAGATGATATTTATGGAATGATATGATCAGAACAGAGCAAAAAGTAAGAATCATCCAAACAAGTAAAACAAACATTCATGCTTATATTAAATTCAAAGTAAGTACTTTTTCAATCACATTTAGAAATTACACTTAGAGATAAAACAAAAAAAAAAAAAAAAGGGGGAAGGAAGACAGCAGGCATTCATTGTTTCAGCTTGATCTTCAGAGGGCCTTTGGGGTCTTTAGGAGATGGAAGTTGGACCGAGGACTCAACGACAATTCCTTTGCCTTTGGGATCATCTGTCAAGGGTATTGGATTAGCTTGATCACCCAACTCATCCTTCGAAGATACCTGAAGGTCACTTGAGGGCTGTACGTCTTCAAGCGCCTTTTCTTGTACTGGATCAGCTTGCTTAGAAGCATCTTCAGGAAGAGTTGAATCCTCAACCAAATCAGATCCCTTATCCTCAGATGATCCCTGGGCAGCTTCTTGGGCAACTTCAGGAATGGAAGAAGCGCGAATTGCGGGAGGATAGTAGACACTCTCTGCTTTCCAAAGAGTGGAAGAGGCATCAACCCCAGCTTGGGAAAGTGCCTCATTCCACACTTGGAGGCAGTAATGCCTACATACCTCGGGAACCTGAGCCTTGAAGGTTTCAGTAACCTCCTTCACGCCTATATCATAACCGTCTTGTTCGGCTTGGTCCCTTGAGATCTCGGCCTCTTCTTTTGCTTTCTCGGCCTTTTTCTTCTCCTCAATGGCTTCCTCTTTGCCCTTGATGGCTTCCTCTTTGGCCTTCTCACACTCGTCCAGATCTCTCTTGAGATCCTCTACGAGCCTGTGTGCTGTTAAGAGGTTGTTGTCGGCTTCGCGGAGCTTTAGGCGCTGATCCTCGGCTTGATTAGTCGTAGTCTTCAGATCAGCCTCCAAGCCTGCCTTATCACTCTCTGCCTTGGCCAACTTTGCTGTGACCTCCTGCAGTTTCTTCTTATGAAGGTCCGAGATCTTTTGGGCGGTTTCACGCCTGGATTCCTCGGCCCTCAAAGATTTATAGGAGTTGATGGCAATCTCCTCTGCCCTATGGGCAGATTGAACGGCCTACGAACAAAACATATAAAAATCAGACATATATAAATAGGAAATAAAAACAAAGGCCAAGATTTTAGAGAAAGAAAACTTACCATTGCAAGCTCCTTCTTCAAAGTCATGAAGACGGTATGGTCCCTTTTCTTTCTCAGCTCAACCATATCCTCGGGGAGTAACAGCGCCTGCTCCAAAGCATCCGCGACGCCTGCGGCTGTCCCTTCATCGAATTCCTAATGGACGCATCCACGGTAATGGCCTCGTCATCCATAGACATATCAGGGAGCCATAAAGGGGCGCGCACGGCCACCTGTTGGTCAGTTCTTCTCTCCGACCTAGTCTGTATAGTGCGGGCCTGCTTTGCACCCTTTTCCACCTCGGGCTCCTTGGGAACAGAGCCCTTCCTTGCCTCTACCACTTCCTTTCCTTTCGGCTGATCCCTTTTTCTTTTGAGATCAGCTATGTTGGTGCGTTGGGTTTGGGAGGATGGGGGAGGAGGAGGAAGCCTAGCTTCAGGGCCTTTGTCAGCACCCTTTTCTTGAGTCCGAGGGCGCACCTCTTTTGGTGGTTCTTGGACTCGGGGGGCCTTATCAGTGCCCTCAAGGACATCCTTTAGACTGGGCTTAGTCTTTCGTTGAATGCCCATAGTGTCAAGTTCTTCAGTAGTAGCCTTTAAGATATGGGTAGAGGTGCCGAGGATGGAAGTTGAATCTTCAGGAGAGTAGGGTTGATTAAAAACCTCAAAATCGTCCTCGGAATCTGATACCTCGACTATTTCTTCTTCTTCTTCCTTTACAGTGGAGTGAGAAGGCGCGGCTTCACCAAATGTTAATTTTGTGGAGAAAGGAACTGTGGGAATCCCAACCGGAACGAATTGTGGTGGTTGGATTGGTTGGGTGACCAAGGTGCCTTGAGGAATGGCAGTCCCCTCCGGTAGCAAAAAACCCTCAACAGCAACACTGATCCGAGGAAGACGAGGATCGTGGGCTTTGATCACGCACTTCGGCGCCTGAAAGGCTTTGGATATTGGATTGTAGCCGAGGATCAGATGAGCTGCTCGGAGTTGACCGTCAGTATGCACAAAAACCTCAGCTTGTAGGATCCTATCCAACCGTCCGAAGTCAACGAGATTGGGATGACGATCTGCGGCGTGTGGATCTGTAGAGTTGTCCAAGTAAAAGAGGGTAAGAATAAGTAAAAAGACAGAGGATAATAGTATGTAAAAGAAATTTCACCTGGAGTCCCTTCCCTTGTCGGACAGGGGAGGTCGTCGTGCCAATTTCCTGATGTGATCAGGAAGTCGTTTTTTAGGCCCTTATTTGATTCAGGCAGACATTGAATTAGCCTAACCTCTGGGTATCTAGATTTTAGGTAATACTCATCTTTTTTGCTTAGGTAATGGAGGTTGTAAACCCAGTTCACGTCGTGGTGAGTGAGCCCTAAGTTCATCTTCTCATTTAAGGCATCTATGGAACCTAGGATCCTAAAGACATTTGGGGCGCACTGGGTGGGAGCTAATCTAAAGGCCCTAAAATAATCCCTAGTCACGGTTCCCATGGGGATTTTCATTCCCCCTTCGATGAACGCAATCATCGGGATTACGACTTCCCCCGTTTTTCTTTTTGTATAATACTCTTCCTCGTTACAGTACGTAATGGATACATCCGAGGGAATTTTGTACTTAGCCTTAAACTGCTCTATTTTTTCGTTCGAATCTACCAGGGACGCGAACCTACCCATTCTTTTTTGAAAAAAGGGGTGGTGGGAAGAAAACTAACTACGCCGAGGATGAAAGACACAGTGAAAAGGAGAAGACGGGAAGGAAAAGAAACAAAAGAAACAAAAAGCTGATAAGGAGGGGAAAGAGTATTGAAGAACTTACTTCTAAAAGAAGAAAGCACGTCACCTCGGACAGAGTACTTGATAGAAAGAGAGAGTACGGGGAGATGGAAAGTGTGGCAGGTACGTTATCAGGTTTCTGTAGTGTGAGGAAGTTTGAAGAAAATTAGTATTTATATGTCAAAAGGTGTTTTGAAGCGGGCGAATTCCCGCCTCAACACAGGAATCGCTCTCGACCGTTGGATATGTGTCATATCAATGAAACGTGGGGGACATAGAAGCGCCAATAATAAATTCGGGGGCGTTTCGCATACCGAAGCATCGGGAACACGCGATGGGTAATTCAGAAGTTATTTCCGTTAGTAATATTCCAGGATCCTGCAGGGTGAAAAGGTTTTTTAAATCGAGATCCTATTTTCCTCCCGAGGTGAAAGAAAAATAAAGAATCTCGAGGGGCTATTGTAGGGGTATTGGGCCCAGTAATTTATAATGGACGGCCCAACAAGGTCTTTTGGGCTAGAAACCCAAATCCGAAAACATCGAAATGATCGTGGAGTATTTAAGTGTCCCATACCGTCCGAGGAGTAGATTTGTCCTCGGAATGTTAAGCCGAGGATACACAGTATACGTGGAGGACAGTAGAAAGAGCGGTGGAATGTCTAAAGTAAAGCTGCTACCACCGCCCATATATTAAAGACCCTGTAATTGATACGCTGACAATATAGATGGAAGGATGGGACCTGAGCATAGAGCTTGGAACTTGGTCCCAAATCCCAGCGGGCTTTAGGGAATAATGGATGGGACAAGTATCCAAAAATGAGGGTCGCGGCCATAAAGTGGAAGATGATGAAGAGAAGAGGAGGAGTATAAATAGGAAGGAAGGCATACGAAGAAAGGGGAGGCTTTTTGAGAAAGAAAAAGTGTATGATAATCAATATTTGTATCCACACTTGAGAAATACTATTAGAAACTATCCTCGGAAACAGTCCGAGGAGGAATTCTCCATCTTACTCTTTGCAAACGATTCTTTGTTTTGTTCCATTGGGCCCAAAGCCCGTTCTTTTTGTGATTGTCTAAAGTCATCCTTGAAATCTAAATTATAAACCCATCCTCTACAAATTCATTGTGAAGAAAGGCCTTTCAAGCCCATTTTCCTCCTAGTCGTGGTTTGGGAACCTGAATTGTGTCCTTACAGTACCCATCTCAACATATGGTGATAGTAACCATGGATCACCAGTCTTCATTAGATTTGGGTACCCAGTGGTGAACTTACTAACTCATAGCCTAGAGTCATTGGATCATTTCTTGTTGACTAATGTTTAGACCATGTCGTTTGGACCAGCATAATGTTTATTACATCACAAGTTGGGAGGTGTAACATCCTAGCTATGGGAAACAATAATACAACAAACCCACCCTACAATGTAATGACTTACAACCTACCCTTAGGCTGGTCCATGTTAAAATTGCATTGCATTCTGTGTGTTTGTTTGGTTGATAAATTGACATAGATGGGGACCTAGATTTGTTTGACCCAACCAAGCCTTTTCTTAGGGGAGAATTTGGTCAAGATCAGAGGGAAGACTCTAAAGAGAATCCAAGAACGACAGCCAAGCTAGCAGTTCGAGTTCCGAGCCTATCACGGTACTGAAGCCCTTTAAGTATAGAAGGCACCCCATAGTTACAACAACTCAATCCCATGTTCGACTTGCAAGACAACCCAAGCCACAAGAAATTTGAAGACTTTGTCACTATGGTAGAGGGAGAGGAGCATCAAAACAATGAAGAGCCAATTAGCACTCAAGAGCTACTAAACACCATGGTGGCAAGCCAAATTCAGTTAAGAGAAGACATGAACCTCATGTTATAGCAGTTTTAGAATTTGAAAGGTAGCCAAAAGGAAACAAGACTGATTAGACTTCCCCAATCTCGGAGAGTGATAAGAGGATTAATGAGAAGATAAGTAATATGGAGGAGATGATCAAAAGGGCACGTAGAATAGGAAACCTTATGGATTATCAGTCACTCTCTCTTTTCCTAGACATAAGATTGCCCTAAAGCTCAAGATGCCGGTCTTGGACAAGTTTGATGGCACCGACTACCCCAAATTCCATCTACAGATGTACATAAGGGCTATGCAGCCTTTGGGAGCTAATGAAGAAATGTTGGCACAACTGTTCCAAAATACCTTTACTAGAGCCGCTCTCAGGTGGTTCCTTAACGTGGAAGATAATAGAGCTAGAAACTGGTAAGACATTTGTAGGGAGTTCCATAACCAGTACAAGTACAATATAGAAGTGGACGTGACAAGAAGAGACTTGGAGACCACTAAACAAGAGCTGAAGGAGTCCTTTTCCAACTTCATTACTAAGTGGAGGTCCAAAGCTGCACAAATGATGAATAGGTCGAATGAAGAAGAGCAATTAACCATGGTTGTAAAAAACTTGTTACCTGTATACCATAAATATTTGTTTGCTCAGTACTTTCCAAATTTCAAAGCTTTAATCGCTATTGATACTCAGATTGAGGATGAAATAAATAATGGGACCATAAAGAATGAGGATGCACTTAAATATAAAAGGAATTTTGGGCCTTCTAGCGCTAAAACTATAGAAGTATTTAATATATATATAAAACTGATCCATGCCAACTTATTGCCCTAGTGAAAATGTCACAAGGGCTGTCTCTAAGGCTTAGAAAGGAATTTCATGAATTTTATATGCCGATGAGTCAAATATTTGAAAAGCTTAAAGAAAAAGGGTTACTTAAACAATTAGAGCCAAAACCAGTCCTAAATTCATTACCTACAAAGTTTGATGTGAGTAAAAGGTGTGCTTACCATCAAGGCCCAGGCCATGACACTAATAGGTGTTAAAATCTTCGTCATGCAATCCAAGATTTAATAGACACCAAGGTGATTGCACCGCCTAGAAGGCCTAATATCATCAACTATCCCTTGCCCAACCACAATTTTGGGAAAGGACCAAGGATCAACAATTTGATTTCTGAGGAGAAAGGAGAAGAGGACCCGTCTGAGTTGATTTATTTTCTACCTGAATGCTTTATGATAACTTGGGAAGAACTAATGGGCATGACGTCTACAGCAGGATACGATATATGGAGTGAATATACTACAAAAATCCCAAATTACCCAACATTTACATATGGAGGGAGACATTTCAAACCCCAAAAAGATAATCCTACATCCGCACATAGGGGGAGACACTTCAAACCTTAAACAAATAACCTAATATCCACACATGGGGGGAGACACTTCAAACCTCAACCAAATAACCCAACACCCGCATATAGGGGGAGACACTTCAAACCAAAGACATTAAATCAAATGACCTATCAAAAATTTCCCACATCACAAGGGGGAGACACTTGAAACCCTCACATTTGGAGATAGACAACCTAGTAGAAGCCTTGAACAAGGCAACCCAACAAACATCCAATGAAGAGAATGAGGTCCTTAAGCAGCGGTAGACACTACATTGTACCCCTCACAATTGGGCCCTTGTTCCCCAATGATATTCAAACTCTAAGGCCCAAGGTCAGTTTAGAGCCCAATCAAATATCAAATTGACTTGTGGAATGTGAAAATGGAAAATATCACTTTTTAAATTTTCAAAATCTATTTTTGAAAATAAATGACCAAAGTGGCCCTCAACCCGTGTTCGTGGGCCGATGCCTGCATACGTGAGCCAAAGCATGCGTATGTAGGCACATTCTTGCTTATGCAACTAGGGTTTCAAAAGCATGAAAAATGCAAGTTTTCTGCAATAATGACTGAGGTTTGGAATGAATCCCACATCGTTTGGGAGCTATTCCAAATCCCATTTTTCCATTTTAAAAAGCCTTACATGATATATTTTCAAAACACATAGAAATCTCACGGGAAAAACCTAAGATTCACTAGAAAATAGTGAATTAAAAAAGAGTTTTTCACAAAACACTCTCAAGTCATTTTTATTTGATTGTTGTTAGGATGTGTGTGCTCTTAAATCCTATTGTATGATGCTATGTATGACATTATGTATGACCTAATGTTGTGATTAATAAAATTGTTTTATTATTATTTAAAAATAATGATAACATGAATATTGAGACATTATCATATAGTCCATGAGATCCACAAAATGTGATTTATGTGATTTAGTCATAGAAGATATAAATCACAAGTTCTTTGTAAACTCATAATTTTAGTTCGTAGTCGGTGATGAAATTGGGCATTTCATCTGCGAAGACTATAACATATCAACTAAGATGATATGTCTTGATCATGGAAATGGAGATTTCTAGTTAGTATGTTAATATGTTTTAAGTGTTAAAACATATTGAATTGGACCGGTGTGAGATTTATTATTCTCCTAACGACTGTCAAATAAATAATAAACTCACGGCTTTTATTTACATGAACTCTTAATCTTGAGAGGATAATGGACCTGATCATGAAGTTTAGGTTGCTTTGATATATCAGAAGTGAGGTAATCACATTTAGTGTTGATGGAACATATATTCTCAAGATGGAATTCATAATCTCTTAATGGAGATACAAAATATTCACTTGAGATAAGTTTAATGGGTTCAGTTATTCAGAAAGTTAGGCCTAACCACTTTAGTAAGGAGTTACTAAAGTATATATTTATGGAATTAGATTTCATAAATATATGATGAATAACTTAAAGGATTAAATCGGGTACTCAAGGAATTAAGATGTAGTAATCTTCAAAGTGGCAGTCTACATTTATGACTTTGTGTTATTACGAACATTTTATGAAGGGGTTGCATGTACAATAAAGTCTTAGGATATAATATATAAATAAGGCTTAGAGTGCAACTATATTTATATAGTGGTATTAAATATAGTTAATGGTAACTTTGAACTTGTCAAGAGTTGACTGGAAAAACCCAAGGCCCATTGGAGCTAGTGTCTTATTGGTCCCTTTTGGTCACACTCCAAGCCACACACTTAAGCCCAATTGGAAAGGCCCAAAAGGCCAGCCCAATTAGATAATTAGTTAGATACAAAGGGAGAAACATACAAAATTTTGTGTGTGTGAAAGTTACAACACTATTGTGAAGTGTTAGACACTTTGACATTCTCCCTTGTAAAATTGATTGAGAGACCACACTTCTTGGGCGTTAGTAGAATTGGAGTGAAGATTAAAAGTGTTCTCAAGTGTTTTTGATTTTCGTTTTTTGAAATTCACCGCATCAAGGTACACTCTCTTGTTCTTAAATTCTGAAGCTTACATAGTACATGTTAACATTTATGAATGAAGTAGATTCGTTATTTTTCCGCTTCGTATGTTTTGTATGCGATATAAACATGTATTTATCCAACAATTGGTATCAGAGCGGTCTTCATTTTCGTATCTGTTTAACATATTTTGAGTTTTGGAATTGGTGACAATAGTTTCATGTTGTTAGAAATTAGTTTTCTGCATGGTTGTTGAAATTTTTGTTTGATGAAAACCGATATTGATGTTATGATGTTGTTTAAATTTGAGTTTAAGTATGTTAAATTGAATTTTAAGGCTATAGCATCAATGATATTCAGTTTAGATATCAATCTCTGTCCATTATGTTCATATGATGATTGTTTTGTTTATAAAAACGTTAAAAAACTGTCTTAGAAAAATTCTGAAAAATTCAAAATTTGCGAAGCTCGATCGATCGAGAATTTGTCGAGCATCGATCGAGTTGGTAGAAGTTTTCTCAACCGATCGAAGATCTGTTGATCATCGATCGAGCTTCACAGAATTTTTCTCACCCGATCGAGCATCTGTCGATCATTAATCGAGCTGGCAGAATTTTTCTCGATCGATTGAGGTACATCCTCGATCGATCGAGGACTTAAGATTCAGAATTTTTCTAAGTGTTTTTTACATATATAAAGAGCAAGGCTATGCATAATTTGTTTACGCATGTTTTAAATTAAAAATCTTTATTTTAAAACATCTAGTAGGAGAGAGATAAAAGGGTTGGATCTCACGGCCTCCATTATCGGTTCATAGTAGTGTGGGATAAACACCTCGTCGTGGTGCATATGCCTCGCGATCCCAAAGGAGAGTGTTTATTTCATAAGTACTACAAGATTGAACTTAAGGTTCCATATTATATACTTATATGCTAAATTAATAATTTTCAATTCACTTATTATATTCATGTTTATTATTTTCAGATTTTATCATGGCATCTTTTAGCCCACTTGTTACTATTCTTAATCAAAAACAAACTAACTGGATCCAACTATGTTGACTGGAAAAGAAATTTGGACATTGTTCTTACTGCTGAAGAGCACAAATATGTGCTTACTCAACCATGTCCTAGCTTTCCTTCATTAGGTGCTCCTCTTGAGAAAAAATAGAAATATGATCGTTGGCAGAAATCTAAGGAGATGGTCAAGTATTATATCCTAGCATCTATCTCAAATATTCTACAGCATCAAATGCAGGATGTTGAACTAGTTTCAGACATTATGCTAAATCTGAAGGAGATGTTTGGTGAGCAAGGTCGTTCTACAAGACAAGAAACTATGAAGCAAATTTATAATATTAAAATGGTTGAAGGAAGTTCAGTGAGGGAGCATTGTCTTAGGATGATTGCTAATCTGAATACATTGGAAGTTTTAGGTGCCAACATTGATGGAAAATCCTAAGTGGATATGATACTCCAGTCACTACCAGAATCATTCAAGGAATTCAGACTAAATTATAACATGAACAAAAAGATTTATTCTTTATCTGAATTAATGAATGAGTTAGTGACGGCGAAAGACATTCTTGGTACTTCTAGTGTTGAAGTCAATATTGGTGAAACTTCTACTTCTCAACCTAAGTCGAAAGACAAAGGTAAGAAGAAGAAGAAGGATTTCACCAAACAGGATCGTAAACAAATTGCCTTGGGAGTTGCCAATAAGGGAAAGAAGAAGGAGAACACCAAAGGAAAGTGTTTCCATTGTGGTGAGAAAGGGCATTGGAAGAGGAATTATCCAAAATTCATGGCTACCAAGAATAAAGGTATGATAAGTATATTTCTTCTTGAAATATGTTTAGTACAAAATCTCACTGATTCCTGGTATGTGGATTCAGGTTGTACTAATCATATCTGCAATTCTTTGCAAGAGTTCTAAGAGACCAGAAAGTTGAATGAAGGGGAATTGTTTCTTACCTTAGCTGATGGGAGTAGGATTCTAGTTGTAGCTGTTGGAGTGTTTAATTTATGTTTTAGTTCTAGAGTTTTAATATTGGATGACTGTCTGTATGTACCTAATGTTTGTAGGAATTTAATTTATGCAATTTATTTAGGTGAACATGGGTATTATGTTATCCTGAAAGATAATATTGTAATAAAAAAGGATGAAATGTTTATCTGTTCTGGCAATATTGTAGATGGTCTTTATATTTTAACTCCTGATAAGCATGAATTATAAAATTTTGAATTAGATAATAACTCTCATGTAAAATCATTAAAGAGAAAGTTTCCTTCTAGTGATGCATATCTTTGGCACTTGCGTTTGGGTCATATTAATTCAAATAGAGTTCAAAGACTGATCAAAGATGGACTCTTAGAGTCCATGGACTTTGATGAATTTCCAGTTTGTGAATCTTGTTTGGAGGGTAAAATGACCAAACGACCTTTTATTGCAAAAAGGTAGAAGAGTCCAAAAGTTGCTTGAATTAGTTTATACGGATGTATGTGGTCCTATGTCAACCCAAGCAAAAGGAGGTTATGATTATTTCGTCACTTGTATGGATGATTACTCAAGATATGGTTATGTGTACTTAATGAGACGGAAATCTGAAGTTTTTGACAAGTTTAAAGAGTTTAGGGCTGAAGTTGAGAATCAATTGGGTAGACACATAAAAGCCATTTGATCTGATCAAGGTGGCGAATACCTTTTTGGGGATTTCAAGGATTATCTAATTCAAAATGGGATTGTATCCCAATTGATTGCACCTAGAACTCCTCAACAAAATGGTGTAGCGGAAAGAAGGAATATGACTCTTTTGGAAATGGTTAGGTCCATGATGAGTTATTCAACTTTACCAGTTTCCTTTTGGGGATATGCACTTAAAACTTCGATGCATATTTTGAATTTGGTTCCATCAAAATCTGTTCCTAACACACCCAAGGAATTGTGGAGTGGACACAAGCCTAGTATGAAATATCTTCACATTTGGGGATGTCCAGCACATGTGTTGAAAGGGAAGTCTGATAAGTTGGAAGCAAAAATAGAAGTATGCATGTTTTTAGGGAATTCGAAAGAAACTAAGGGTTATTTATTCTATAATCATAAGGATAACAAAGTGTTTGTTAGTACCTATGCCAAATTTTTGGAAGATGATTATGTGAATAACTTTAATCCTAGGAGTAAAGTTGTTTTGGCTGAAATGAAAGAACCTATAGTTGAATAACCAATGGATGAAACTAGGGATGATGTGGTTGTATTAGATATACCACAAGATACTACTCATGAGATATCTAGTACACAGGTGTCTCGTCATAGTGGGAGAATTGTTCGGCCTCCTATAAGATTTATAGGTTTGGGAGAAACTTATGAAGCTATCTCAAAAGAGGCTGAATCGGATTCCTACACTTATGAGAAAGCAATAAATGATAAAGATGCACATTATTGGGTCCAAGCTATGAAATTTGAATTGAATTCTATGAATTCCAATCATGCGTGGGATCTTGTAAATGTGTGTAATGGCATTAAACCAGTTGGTTGAAAATGGGTTTACAAGAGGAAGAGGGGGATAGATAGAAAGGTTGAAACTTTTAAAGCAAGACTAGTGGCGAAATGATATACACAAAAAAAGGCATTGACTATGATGAAACTTTTTCGCCAATAGCCATGCTTAAGTCTATCAGAATTCTCTTGTCCATTGCTGCTCATTATGATTATAAGATTTGGCAAATGGATGTCAAGACTGCATTTCTTAATGGCAATCTTGAAGAAGAAATCTACATGTTGCAATCGGAAGGTTTCATAGCAAAGAACCAAAAGCATATGGTATGCAAGTTGAAAAGGTCCATTTATGGACTTAAACAAGCATCTAAGTCATGGAACATTAGATTTGATCAAGCAATCAAGTCATTTGGTTTTGAGTAAAATCTTGATGAACCATGTGTGTACAAAAGAAATCAAGATAAAGTAGTAATGTTTCTAGTGCTTTATGTTGATGATATTCTACTAATTAGAAATGATGTAGGGGTAATGTCATCGGTTAAAGTTTTGTTGTCAAGCTAATTTGATATGAAGGACTTGGGTGAGGCTAATTTTATTCTAGGGATCAAGCTTTGGTGAGATCGCAAGAATAAGATGTTAAGCTTATCACAAGCTGGATATATAGATAAGGTTCTAGAATGGTTTCACATGTAAAACTCCAAGAAAGGATTGCTTCCTTTTAGACATGATGTTCCTCTGTCTGATGACCAAAGGCCTAAGACTCTTGAGGAAGAAAACATGATGAGACAAGTTTCTTATGCTTCTGCGGTGAGAAGTCTCATATATGCCATGCTTGGTACTAGACTGGATATTTGCTATTCAGTTGGCATGGTCAGCTGATATCAATCAAATCCATGACCAAAACATTGGCAAGCTGTAAAGCATATTCTCAAGTATCTAAGGAGAACAAAAGATTATATGTTTGTTTATCGGTGTGAGGATTTGATTCTCATTGGCTATACAGATTCAGATTTTCAATTGGATCTTGATTTTAGAAAGTCCACTTCAGGTTGTGTATTCACCTTGGGAGGTGGAGCCATAAGTTAGAGAAGTGTTAAGCAATCTTGTATTGTTGACTCCACCATGCTAAATTTGTTGCTGCTTGTGAAGTGGTAAAGGAGGCTGTTTGGCTTAAGAAATTCCTTTTTGATCTTGGTGTTGTGAGAATTGAGCAAGTTCCTATTACATTGTTCTGCGACAATAGTGGAGTGGTTGCACAATTCAAGGATCTAAGGAATCACAAGAAAGGAAAGCACATAGAAAAAAGTACTACATCATTTGAGACATTGTTGCTCGTGGAGATGTAGTAGTCGCAAAGATTGATAGTGCAAAGAATCTAGCGGATCCCTTTACCAAAGCCTTGTCCCAAAGGACTTTTGAATCACATTTGGAGGAAATGAGAGTTAGATTAGTGCACAATAGTCTTTAGGGCAAATGAGAGATTGTTAGGATGCGCGTGCCCTTAAATCCTATTGTATGATACTATGTATGACATTATGTATAACTTAATGTTGTGATTAATAAAGTTGTTTTATTATTATCTAAAAATAATGGTAACATAAGTATTGGGACATTATCATATAGTCCATGAGATGCATAGTATGTGATTTATATGATTTAGTCACAGAAGATATAAATCACAAGTTTTTTAAATTCAGAATTTTAGTTCGCAGTCGGTGATGAAATTGGATATTTCATCTGCGAAGACTATAACATATCAACTAAGATGATTTGTCTTGATCATGAAAATATAGATTTCTAGTTGGTATGCTGATATGTTTTAAGAGTTAAAACATATTGAATTGGATCGGTGTGAGATTTATTATTCTCCTAACGACTGTCAAATGAATAATAAACTCATGATTTCTATTTACATGAATTCTTAATCCTGAGAGGATAATGGACATGATAATGAAGTGTAGGTTGCTTTGATATATCAGGAGTGATGTCTTAAAAAAACGATCAAAATCTCAGTATGTTGGGCAATCACATTTAGTTTTGATGGAACATATATTCTCAAGATAGAATTCATAGTCTCTTAATAGAGATACAAAATATTCTCATGAGATAAGTTTAATAGGTTCAGCTATTCAGAGAGTTAGGCCTAGCTACTTTAGTAAGGAGTTACTAAAGTATATGTTTATAGAATTGGATTTCATAAATATATGATGAAAAACTTAAAGGATTAAATCGGGTACTCAAGGAATTAAGATGTAGTAATCTTCAAAGTGGTAGTCTACATTTATGACTTTGTGTTACTACGAATATTTTATGAAGGGGTTGCATGTACAATAAAGTCTTGGGATATAATATATAAATAAGGCCTAAAGTGCAACTATATTTATATAGTGGTATTAAATATAGTTAATGGTAATTTTGGACTTGTCAAGAGTTGACAGAAAAACCCAAGGCCTATTGGAGCTAGTGTCTTATTGGTCCCTTTTGGTCCCACTCCAAGCCACACACTTAAGCCCAATTAGAAAGGCCTAAAAGGTCAGCCCAATTAGATAATCAATTAGATACAAAGTGAGAAACATACCGATTTTTTTGTGTGTGAAAGTAACAACACTATTGTGAAATGGTGTGTAAGAAGTGTTAGATACTTTGACATTCTCCCTTGCAAAATTGATTGAGATACCACACTTCTTGTGCGTTAGTGGAATTGGAGTGAAGATTAAAAGTGTTCCCAAGTATTGTTGATCTTCGTTTTTTGAAATTCACCGCACCAAGGTATACTCTCTTGTTCTTAAATTCTGAAACTTACATAGTACATGTTAACATTTATGAATGAAGTAGATCCATTATTTTTCCGCTGCGTATGTTTTGTATGCGATAAAAACATGTATTTATCCAACAATTGGGACATTTTCTGACCCCAATCTTTTTATTTTAACGTTGCTAATCACTTTCTTATTGGTTTGTGAATAGACTTGACTGAGGGGAACAATCAAAATCAAGCTTGGAAAGCTTTTTTGTGTGAGGTATTCTTTTAAACTTCTATTTTTCCTTTCTTTTACTTTTAGTCTTTAAATCTTTCTGTTTGCTTTGTTTGTCTGTTAAAATATGTTTTAATTTTCTTTTCCAGGTAAGGTTTAAGTTTCTGTACATTTAAAATGCACGTTTGTTTGTTAGAATCAGGGTTTTAGCTCATGCTCTGTTTTTTGCTTTGTTCGTTTTGGGTTAGGGTTTTGAACAAGCCCCACGCACGCGTGTTATAAATATGCGTACGTAGCTTAAACTTTGCGTACGCAGGTGCTTGACCAGAAACCTTAATTCAGATATTTGCTTTGATTGGTTTGCTTGTTTCACATATTTCACCCTTGTCTAAACCCTTTTCATATGTATGCAAGTACATGAGTCTCTGTTTTGCATGCTTTATTTGTTTTTTATCCCTCATATGCTACATTAGGGTTTTCTTTCATTTTGACACCATGCCATTCATTCATATGTCCATTCATGATGCCATAGGTGCTGAGATACTACAAGGTAAGTAAGGTGAGACATGCATTCACATGAACATGCATGTTGTTTGTTTAACCTTCCTTTGGTATATGTGTATGAAGTTAAGGCCTTGTTCATAATATGATTTGCTTACTATTGATGATATGTTTGCTGCCATATTTAGGGTTGTTGCCTTATTTAGATGTATGATAGGGTTTTTACATGTTAGATGAATGCTAGGGTTTCTTATGCGTGTTTGGCTCTCTTTTGCTCTGCGGATAGATAAGTATGGTTGTTTAGGGATAAAGATACCATGTTGTATGCTAGATGCATGAATAGTGTGTGTGAATTTAGAATATAAGTGTTGAATTAGTTTTTAATAGGGTTAAGATATAAGACATAATGATGGGAGGGCAACCTTAGGGTTAGGCAATCTTGGGTACCTAACACCTTTCCAAGAGCCTACCTAAACTCCAAACCCATACTCTGGTAGTAAGATCAAAGGTCATTCCTCAAGAGGACACTATATATATGGTTTTTAGACCATTGCAAAAACTAGGTGGCGACTTCTCTCTTGTGTCCACACAAGCCAACATATCCTCATGGGGTTTACTCATGGCCTCATACAAGCACCGCTAGAATTTGGTGGACCTTTTCAATCAAATCCAAGTCCTAAAAATCACTACTTCTCAAGGTTTGAATGCTATGATTGGGTCTATAAGTACGAAGCTTACTATTTCCTACTCCGACAAAGATTTGACTAAGAAGGGGAAGTGCCATAATGACCCATTGCACATCACTGTAGATGCCAAAGGCAAGAGGATACCAATGGTCTTAATTGATGATAGAAGTGCTCTGAATGTGTGTCCTTTAAAAATTGTGAGTTGCCTAGGCTTGAGCATTGAAGATTTTGTGCAATCTGATCAGCATGTAAGAGCATATGACAACAGCAGAAGGGAGGTTTTAGGGACAGTGACACTAGAGCTCACCACAGGGCCAATGATAAAAAAAGTGGAATTTCAAATATTGAACATAGCGTCATGCTTCAACATGCTTTTTGGGCGACCATAGATTCATGATACAGAGGCTATGCCTTCATCCCTATACCAAAATGTTCGATTTCCACATGAAGGAGCTATAGTTATTATATATGTTGACATTTTAACCGTACCAAAGCCCATTTTTGGTATTGATTTTGAGAAGGAGCTAGTAACCCTAGATGGTTATAAGATTAAGAAGCTTGGTTTTGAAAGAAGGGAAGAAGAGGTTGAAAAGATACATATGGATTTCGATCTTTATAGTAATAACAATGTGGTAGTAATGATGAGGAGGATGCTTTATTTTCCAGGGATAATCCTAGGGAAGATCGTGAAAGAGGCAGTTGTTCAAGTTCCGATGATTCCCATGGCCACACCACCTTTCGAGTTAGGTTATAAACCTATGAATGATCACTGTTTCACTATCATCACTATTGCAGTCTCTACTATTATCTTCTTCACTGCTGATATCTTCATTATCATCACTAGGGGCTTCTCCCCCTTCACCATTTTCGTCATCCATTCTTTCTTTGTATGGTTCTTTAATGCATGTTGGCTAGCCTCCTAGTACTCTTCCTCTTCTATGTTGAAGATTGCATCTCCTAACAGTGTAGTCACTACATTAGGATCTATGTAATCTGACCAATCAATAGGGACCCAATTTGTATCTTTCTCCCTTAGTTCTAGAAGCTTATTGTTGCAATCAAGAAATAATTCAAATCTAGGTGGGTTTAGTTTTCTTGAGTATTGAATTGGGTGAGGAAGTTCTTAAGACTAATCTTGTAGAAGCATGGAGATGTGGAGGAGTGGACTCTAGAGAAGGAGAATTTGGACACTATGGGAAACTTCACGCCAAGGTTTCCCACAAGGATTTGCACAAATTGCAAATTCTAGGTTTGGGGAAGAAGAACAATGAAGAACATAAAATAAAATGAAATTCTGAAGAATTAGGAATTGTAAGAAAATTAAAAGAAAAAATAAAGAAAGTAAAGAAAATTGGTAAAGAAAATAAAAATATTTTTTGATGAGGGGTGAAGACGCTCAGACCGTCCCTGGATGGTCATCACCTCGGCAGCCGTCCAGGAGTTAGCATCAAGACAAGGCTAACGAGCAGGGCCGTCCTTGGGTGATAGCAAAGCTACATCCCTCATCCAAAGGATGCACACAGCCCATCCCGAGAGGACTCGTCCACGTAAAGACTCATGGACGAGGCTTTTACACTTAAGAATTATTAAGCACATTTTACCATTCCGTAATACACGCATAACTTCCGATGACCGTTGTGTGAGAAAATGCAACTATCAGGTGGTTATGGGAGTTATCCAAGAACCCCGGACCTCCTGAAGTCCAGGGGAGGTTACAATTTCAATAACTGCCCCTAGGACACTATATAAACAGCCATTCAGACCAATGGGAGGTACGTTGAACATTTTCTCAAGAAACTGGAACTCCAAAGATATAGAGAGAAAATTGACTTTACCATCGGAGGGTTCTTGGCCGATGATTCCGGTCACCTTTGATCGTTTTCCTTTGTTTTTCAGGCCATTAGAGAGCGAGTGGTCCTTTCAAATCTGGAGCATCCAGCCTACTGATTTTCCTTGCATCATCAGTTGGCGTCGTCTGTGGGGAGAGAAAGACAAAAAAAAAGAAGAGCACTGTTCACTGTTCTTTCAATCGACTGTGTTTTTTGTTGTCAAGGATTAGCCTTTCCCAGACAAATGGCTGAATGGTTCGAACGAGATCAAGGGCTACTAGCCCAGGCCACCAGGAGAGTAGGGATGCTTCTAGCAACCCTCTTCACGATCGCAGGTCAGCGCCTGTCATGCAACCGCCTTCTATTCAACATATACAATCCATGGCTGCCGCTATGGCAGAACTGACACGTCAGAATCAGGAGTTGAATAGGGAGATCAACCTCAGGAGGTAGCACTAAGATGGGCACGCGGATGGACGGACGCCGAGTCAGGAAGGTGGAGGAGAAAATGTCGAGTCCGAAAATCAGACAAGGGGTACCGCTTCAAGAAGAGTGCCACACTTGGAAAAAGAGATGGACCAGATGAGAAAAGGCATGGATGAGATAAGGGAAAACATGAGGCGGGCGAACCCAGTGGATGATATGGTTCACCGAACGGACTCCCCTTTCACGGCTTCCATCAACAGTCACCCCCTACCTCCAAAATTTAAAATGCCTTCTTTGGATTCGTATGATGGAAATCGTGACCCGTGCGATCATATTGCTACGTTCAAGACGACCATGCACCTTCAAGGGGTCCCGGACGAAATTATGTGTAGAGCTTTTCCCACCACACTTAAGGGGCTAGTGCGAGTGTGGTTCAGTAAAATACCCCCAAACTCAGTGGGATCATTTGAAGAGTTGAGTAAGTTGTTTGTCAATAATTTTATTGGAGGACAGCGCCACAAGCGTTCCTCTTCTAGTCTGCTGACTATAGAGCAAAGGGAAAATGAGAGTTTGCGATCCTTTATCACCCGGTTTAATAGGGAGGCCTTGACGGTGGATGAGATGGATGACAAGTTATTGCTGGCCGCTTTCCACAATGGGGTCAATTCTGACTTGTTCATTCATAAGCTCTACAAGCAGGAACCACAGACTATGGTCGAGCTCGTCCATTCGGCCCAGAATTTTATGAATGCTGAGGATGCTATCATAGCCAAGAAAAGAAAAAGGGCAGAATGCTCGGAAGTGGGTCACCATCGTTATGCAGATCAGGGACCTCGTCCAAAGAAAGCTCGGGTGGACGAGAGGAAAGATAAGGATGGTAAGAAGGCAAGTTCCTCCTCGAGGAATCAGCAATACACGCCCCTGACTATGCCACTAGAACAGGTTCTTATGCAGATCAAGGATGATCCGTCCTTGAAGTGGCTAGATAAAATGAAGGGAGACCCCAACAAGCGTAATAGGAGCAAGTACTGCCGCTTTCACAGAAACCACGGGCATGACATGTACGAGTGCTTTGACTTGAAGCAGCAGATAGAAAATCTCATTAGACAAGGAAAACTGAGGAACTTCCTTGGACGAAACCAAAGAGATGAGAAAATGAAAGCCAAGGTGGAAGAGTCATCACGTCCCCCACTAGGAGAAATAAGGGTGATTATAGGAGGAAACTCGACAACGCAGTCATCCAAGTCAAGGAAGACATACCTGAAGGTGGTGCAGAACATCCAGCTGTCCGGACGACCTCCTAGGACGAGGGAAGTAGACCAGCAGGCCGTTACGTTCATGGACGAGGACGCAGGACGACTTCATCACCCCCACGATGACGCGATAGTCATCACCCTACTCATCTCTGACTACATGACCAGGAAGGTGTTGATAGACAATGGCAGCTCTGCAGACATTCTCTACTACCCCGCATTCCAGCAAATGAGGCTAGGACGAGATCAGCTTTGACCAGTGAACTCGCCGTTGGTAGGATTCGGAGGAATGAAGGTGCAACCGGTGGGCACCATCACATTACCAGTGGTCGTGGGAACACATCCACAACAGATAACCAAGGAGGTAAATTTTCTTGTTGTTGATTGTGCATCGTCATATAATGCAATTATTGGAAGACCAACTTTGAATAGCTGGAAGGCGGTAACCTCTACCTACCACTTGTCCATCAAATTTCCAACTAAGCACAGAGTAGGCCAAGTACAAGGAGATCAGTTGGCCGCCAGAGAATGCTACTTAGCTATGCTGGCAATGGACGAGCACATGCAGGCAATGAGTATAGACGGGAGAAGGGTCGCGGCGAAGCCCACTGAAGTATTAGAAGACGTCCCTTTGGACGATAACCAGCCTGAGAAATTTACTAGAATTGGGGCGAGCATGGAAGAGGGGCCAAAGCACGCTTTGGTCCGGTTTCTAAAGAAAAGCCTCGATGTCTTTGCATGGAGTCATGAGGACATGCCTAGCATTGATCCGAGTGTCATTACCCATAGCCTGAACGTGTGTCCCTATTCAAAACCAGTGCGTTAGAAGAAAATGATTTTCGCTCCTGAGTGAGACAATGCCATTAAGGAAGAAGTACAGAAGTTGGTCACCGCGGAGTTCGTCCGAGAAGTTTATTATCCAGATTGGTTGGCGAATATGGTCATGGTCAAGAAAGCTAACGGCAAGTGGCGAATATGCGTTGACTTCACTGATTTAAACAAAACTTGCCCCAAGGATAGTTACCCATTGCCACGCATTGACCAGTTGGTGGACTCGACGGCAGGTCACAGAGTGCTTAGCTTCATGGATGCTTTCTCAGGTTACAACCAGATACAGATGGATGAAGCGGATCAGGAGAAGACCTCATTCATTACGAGCCAAGGGTTGTATTGCTACAAAGTAATGCCCTTTGGTTTGAAGAACGCAGGGGCGTCTTACCAAAGGCTGGTTAACCATATGTTCCGTCCTCAAATCGGGCGAAATGTGGAGATTTATGTAGACGACATGCTGGTAAAGAGCTAGCACTAGGATAAACATCTGGACGACCTTTAAGAGACTTTTGATACATTGCGTCGGTACAACATGAAATTAAATCCAAGCAAGTGTGCTTTCGGAGTTTCATCGGGGAAATTTTTGGGGTTCATGGTGTCGCACAGGGGAATTGAGGCAAATCCGGACAAAATCCAGGCGATACTGAATATGGAACCACCAAAGCATATCAAGGAAGTCCAGTCTCTTACCGGACGCGTCGCCGCCCTTAACAGGTTTGTCTTGAAAGCTACTGATAAGTGTTTGCCTTTCTTTAAAGTCCTTAGGAAGGCATTTGAATGGACGGACGAGTGTCAAAGGGCCTTCCAAGACTTGAAGACATATCTCATGACAGCGCCGCTGTTGAGTCCATCTGTACCTGGGGAAGAGTTGTATTTGTATTTGGCAGTGTCTCCACACGCAGTAAGCTCAGCGTTGGTCAAAGAAGAGGGGAGAGTCCAGAAACCGGTCTATTACACAAGCCATGCAATGAGAGGAGCAGAAGAACGATACCCGATGATGGAGAAACTAGCCTTTGCATTGATCACGGCTTCCAGGAAGCTGAGGCATTATTTCTAGGCACACATCATCAACGTCCTAACAGACCATCCCATAAAGAAGGCAATGAACAAGTTGGAAGCTGTTGGACGGCTAGTACAGTGGGCTGTTGAGCTCAACGAATTTGACATCAGATACCTCCCAAGGAGTGCGATAAAGGCGCAGGCATTAGTAGATTTCATCGCAGAGCTCACCCCCAGCCAAGACGACTTGGACAAGGATGAAGGAATTGAAAGGTGGGTGATTAATGTAGACGGATCATCTACACTGTATGCAGGAGGGATTGGAGTTATACTGAAGTCCCCTGAGGGTGACAGGCTGGAGTATGCAGCTCATCTGCAGTATCAAACTACCAACAACGAGGCGGAGTACGAGGCTCTACTCAAGGGATTGGAATTGGCTAAGTCCTTAGGGGCAGAGTCGGTAACAATCAGAGGAAATTCTCAGCTGGTCATTAACCAAGTAAATGGAATGTGTGATACTAAGGAAGATCGAATGAAGAAATACCTCAACAAAGTGAAGTGACTTGCACGAAAATTTTCAGCTATAAGTTTTGTTCAACTACCTAGGGAGGAAAATATGGAAGCAGACGCCTTGGCAAAAGCAGCTTCGGTAGGGGTTACAGACGAGTACGACAACACCGATGCAAGGAAAATCAGTAGGCTGGATGCTCCGGATTTGAAAGGACCACTCACTCTCTAATGGCCTGAAAAACAAAGGAAAACGATTAAAGGTGACCGGGATCGCCGGCCAAGAACCCTCCGATGGTAAAGTCAGTTTTCTCTCTATATCTTTGGAGTTCCAATTTCTTGGGAAAATGTTCAACGTACCTCCCATTGGTCTGAATGGCTATTTATATAGTGTCCTAGGGGTAGTTATTGAAATTGCAACCTCCCCTGGACTTCAGGAGGTCCGGGGTTTTTGGATAACTCCCATAACCACCTGATAGTTGCATTTTCTCACACAACGGTCATCGAAAGTTATGCGTGTATTACGGAATGGTAAAATGTGCTTAATAATTCTTAAGTGTAAAAGCCTCGTCCATGAGTCTTTACGTGGATGAGTCCTCTCGGGATGGGCTACATCCCTCATCCTTTGGACGAGGGATGTAGCTTTGCTATCACCCAAGGATGGCCTTGCGCGTTAGCCTTGTCTTGATGCTAACTCCTGGACGGCTGCCGAGGTGATGACCGTCCAAGGACGGTCTGAGCGTCTTCACCCCTCATTAGTTGCCCCCTTGTCCAGGGGTTATGCAGCGTATCAACAGGCTTTAGGACGAATCTTTTTTTATTATTATTATAAATTTTAGAAGCGTTCCACGTGTCACACATTCATAGGTGGTTGGTCATGTAGGTTTACTTCTTCGAGGCATATGCCACGTGTCGCTTTTTCATCGGTTCCGTCATTGCGATTACCGAGACTTTTCTACCTATAAATAGTGGTTTCCCTCTCATGCCCCTTTCACTTTTTCAAAATTTCTGCTTTGACACTCTCGTCCGTCGCTTCGTCTAAGAGTATCCTCATCGTCCTTAGTATCCTTCGTCTAGAGCCACGTACTCTCTTTACTCTAACTCAAGCTTTCCTTTTTAAGTGCTAGGACGTTCTCAATGGCCTCCTGTTCGTCTAGCGACAGTGTGGTCAGGGCCATAGACGAGGATCACGACTCCTCTAGTTATAGTACCTCTAGCGATGACAATAGTAGTAGTGGTCACACAACTGAGGAATACACATCTGGTGTTCTTGGAGTTCCTGTAGAAACCTTTCAAGAGAGTATTAGGATGAGGACAGCCTCTGGGGCTAATACCTCGACAAACATCCCATCGTCCTCTCCTTTAGACGAAGAAGAAACAGTATATAGTTGTGCCATAGAAATTCCTTCAAAGACGGACGAGAAGAGGTTAGACGCTCTTAGGAGTTGGTTCTAGATTCCAGATGATCTGAACCCTAGGTTAGCCGTCCGAGGGGAATGGTGCTGTTAACCTCGTCTTGGGATAGGTGTTTACGAAGCTTACCTGTTAGGGGGGCTTTAATTTCCTTTAAATGCCTTTACGAGGGAATTGCTTACCCGACTGGGCTTGGGGGTTTGTCAGTTTAACCCCAATGCGTGGAGACTTATTGTCTCTATGCAAGTCTTGTGGAGGGAGGTGTTTGATGGGAACCGTCCTATCACCGTGGACGAGTTCCTGTATTGTTATAAACCCTCCGAGATAGGTCAATCTCAAGGCTTCTATCAGTTTACAGCTAGGGGCAATGACTGTAGATTGATTAAGTCTTTGCTCTCGTCTGACAGAAACTGGAAGACAGAGTTTTTCTTTGTCTCCGGTTTCTGGGCGGGGCATCCTAACAAGGTTGGTAGAGATACATTCCCTCCTTATACCGGAGAATTAGGGAGCCTTAGTCAAGAAGGTATGTCGTGTTTTTCCTTCACTTTTTTATTTATTTATTGATTTTGTTGTGTTTTATCTTTAAACAATGGTCTAATCTTAATGTTCCTCTTCTTTTTACAGCTGCTAGGCGTCCTTCTTTGAGTAAGTTCCACCCTGATCGCGTCCACAGGGCTCGTCTACACCCCGAGAGAGATTTTCACTCGTTGGTGACCCTTCGACGTCTACATAGGTGGGGACTTGGCCCTGACCCGTCCATCGAAGCCCTCGCGCACGAACTAACCGTCCGTAGACGTGAGTGTTTTTATTCTTTAAAACGTGTGTATTTATTTTATTTATTTTTATTTTTATTTATTTTTTTTTTTTTTGTTGCTATAATTCATTTATTTGTTTTTATTTTTAGGAATGGCAACCATGAAGGAAAATGAGGGAAAAAAGGTGGTCGAGGAAGTGGCCAAGCCTGAAGCTCGTCCTGCTGCTGGAGACAAGAGAAAGAGCTTGTCCAAAAATTTGGATCTGGGAAGCTTGCCCAGCCGTCGGGGGAAGAAGGCCAAGCATGGGTCGTCTAGGCCCGAGGCTGCGAAGACTGAATCTCCTTCCCCCCTGCCGTCCGTTACAATCATCGACGTAGACTCGTCTACACTTGTTGGCGTTGCCCCGTCCAAGTCCTATGCTCCTGCTTCGTCCCAACCTTCTCAAAGGGTTTCTACCAATTTGTTGGAGAACGAGGATCTAGCTTGGGAGCGATTCCAAGAGGTTGTGACAGGCGAGGACGTGGCTGCGTGCTACGACATGTCTTTAAAGGAGTTTGAGCATTCCGGTGTTCATGACCTTTTTAAGGTGACATATAGCAAATAGGAGGAGGAGAAAATTGGATGAGTCCAATAATGATCTATCTCAAAGATGGAAGGCTTCCGGAAGACAAGGATGAAGCGAAAAAGTTAAGGGTCAGGGCAGCCAAGTACGTCCTCATAAATGAAGTGTTGTACAAGCGAGGTTTTTCCCAACCTTACTTAAGGTGCTTGGCTTCTGACGAGTCAAACTATGTTCTAAGGGAAGTTCACGAAGGAGCATGTGGAAATCATTAAGGAGCAAGGTCGCTAGTCCATGAGATCGTCCGTGCCGGCTACTACTGGCCTACAATGCAGGCAGACGCTAAAGCCTATGTCAAGGTATGTGACCAGTGTCAGCGCTATAGTAATGTACCTAGACAGCCGTCAGAGTACCAGACCCCAATGATGGCCCCATGGCCCTTCGCACAGTGGGGACTGGATATTCTAGGCCCTTTTCCCATGGGAACCCGGCAAATGAAGTTTTTGGTGGTAGGAATCGATTACTTTACCAAGTGGGTAGAAGCCGAGCCTCTTGCAGCAATCACCCAGCAAAACGTGAAAAATTTTGTATGGAAGAATATTCTATGTAGGTTCGGAGTACCCAGGGTATTAGTATCGGACAACGGACATCAATTCGACAACGCACCCTTTAGGGACTTTTGTAATCATTTTGGGATCAAGAATCACTATTCCTCACCCTTTCATCCATAGGCAAATGGATAAGCAGAAGTAGCGAACCGATCCCTGCTGAAAATCATCAAGACTCGGCTTGAGGGGGCAAAAGGGATATGGCCAGATGAGCTACTAGGTGTTCTTTGGGCCTATAGGACGACTGTACAAACTCCGACAAGAGAGACCCCCTTTAAACTAGCCTATGGAAGTGAAGCTGTCATACCAGCGGAAGTTCATATGGCTAGTCACCGAGTGATGGAGTACCAGGAGAAAGAGAATGGGGAACAACTTCGTCTTGACCTCGATCTTGTTGACGAGGTAAGAATGGATGCGGAGCAAAGGACAGCAAGGTACAAAAACCTTATGGCCAGACAGCGTGATGCCATGGTAAAACCTAGACAGTTCGGTGTGGGGGACCTTGTCCTCAAAAGAGTCTCCTTGGCGACTATGAACCCAGCTCATGGAAAATTGGGACCCAATTGGGAAGGACCCTACAGGGTAATCAACTGCAAGAGGCAGGGGTCTTACTACCTGGAAGCTCTGGACGGGCGGAAGTTAGAGCATCCCTGGAACGTGGAACATCTGAGGAGGTACTATCAGTGATAAGCAGGGACGAGGGAAGTTAGTGGCAAAGTTACAGCTATGATTTGCGTGTTCGCTTATATTTACTGTTGTGTTCTTACTACTATTATGGTGTGTTATGAATAAAAAATGCACTAGTTCTTAAACTTTTGCACCGCTTACAGACCAGCTTATGAAAGACGAGGTTATGTATTTTTCTTAAGTATTTTAATAAGACACTAGCTTATAAGCATGTGCCACGCTTGTGAACAATGTTCATGTAATAATATGGTTTGGATTTCTTATGTATTTGATGCATAGATCTAGTTTCCATAATAATACCCACAGAAGGGAAAAAAGTCCAAGACGAATAGAAATTTTCGGAGGCAAAAACATTCATCCAAAGCTTTCCTTTAAATAAGGATAAGGCAAAGAGAAATAAGCTAAGGCATACTCGTCCAAGCATTCCTTTAAATAAGGATAAAGCAAAGAGAAATAAGCTAAGGCATACTCGTCCAAGCATTCCTTGAAACAAGGATAAAGCAAAGAGAAATAAGCTAAGACATACTCGTCCAAGCTTTCCTTGAAATAAGGATAAAGCAAAGAGAAATAAGCTAAGGCATACTCGTCCAAGCATTCCTTGAAATAAGGATAAAGCAAAAAGAAAAGGCCAGGGCCCACTCGTCTAAGAAAGAAAGTAGGCATTAAGGCATAGCATTCTAAAGACGAGCAGCTAGTCAGGACGAGTAAAACAAACGTTATGAACTCCTTGCGAGAAGACGAGTAATAATGCCTAAAGGACAAGCAAAAGTAATGCAATCGTCATTATCGTCCTAAGTGGGTCGTCCATAAACAAATCGCGTAGACGATCATTCAACACTTAGAACATTGTAAAAAAAAAAAAAACTAGCATAAATGGTGAAAACAATGTATGATCTCGTCCATGAAACAACGGCGACAGATGAAAACAGATTCATTAAGAATTAAAGAGGGTAGATGACCACCGTCGAAAAACCCTTATAAACTACGCTTTAAAAAAGGCAATTGTCAATAAACTCGTCCAGAACACTCTGGACGAGGTAATTGTACTCTAATACATTTTAAGAAAAAAAAGAGAGGTTCGAAAACAGCGGACCAAAAGAAAAACAAGATGAACTACAACACTAATTTAAAAATTGTCAAGAAGGGGGAGCGTCAACATTGGGATCGTCCTGGGCTGGTTTGGTGGAGGCGTCGTCCTCGATATTAACATCGTCTGAACCTGTTTGGAGAAGGGAACTTGTAGTAGCGCCGAGATTAAGTTTAATGGAGCTAAAGTCAACTCCAGGAAAGTTGTCTATAGCGTCCATCCTAAAATCCTCGAACCCTGCTGCATAGTTAGTGTCCAGCAGGTCAGTAAACTCTTTCGACGCCTTGAACTCCTCCACTGCCTCGTCCTTAGCTTTCTTGAGAAGGAGACTCAGCTCGTCGTTCTTCTTTTGAAGAAAGTCAAGACGGTCGTCCTTCCTAGCAACATCAGATTTCAGCTCGTCCACCAAAATGCTCAACCCTTTAGCCTCGTCCTTGGCCTTGTTCGCCACCTTAGCCCAAGTCCTACAATCGTTCTTGATCTCTTCTATCCTCTTCTCCAGAAGGATCCTCGTCTTATCCATCTCTGTGGCCTGTCTGGACGCAGCTATGAACTTCGACATTGCCTACATAGAAGACGAGAAAGTTTAAGAGAAATGACATTAGATAACATAGCTAAAGAGGACGAACCAAAGGCGCTCACCTTAAAAAGGTCATGAACACCGGAATGCTCAAACTCCTTCAAAGACATGTCGTAGCACGCAGCCACGTCTTCGCCTGTCACAGCCTCTTGGAATCGCTCCCAAGCTAGATCCTCTTTCTCCAATAAATTTGTAGAAACCCTTTGAGAAGGTTGGGACGAAGCAGGAGCATAGGACTTGGACGGGGCAATGCCAACAGGTGTAGACGAGTCTACGTCGACGATTGTAACGGACGGCAGGGGGGAAGGAGATTCAGTCTTCGCAGCCTCGGGCCTAGACGACCCATGCTTGGCCTTCTTCCCCCGACGGCTGGGCAAGCTTCCCAGATCCAAATTTTTGGACAAGCTCTTTCTCTTGTCTCTAGCAGTAGGACGAGCTTCAGGTTTGTCCACTTCCTCGATCACCTCTTTTCCCTTATTTTCCTTCATGGTAGCCATTCCTAGAAATAAAAACAAATAAATGAATTATAGCAACAAAAAAATAAATAAATAAATAAATACACACATCTTAAAGAATAAAAACACTCACGTCTACGGACGGTTAGTTCGTGCGCGAGAGCTTTGACGGACGGGTCAGGGCCAAGTCCCCACCTATGTAGACGTTGAAGGGTCACCAACGAGTGAAAATCTCTCTCGGGGTGTAGACGAGCCCTGTGGACGCGATCAGGGTGGAACTTACTCAAAGAAGGACGCCTAGCAGCTGCAAAAAGAAGAGGAAAATTAAGATTAAACCATTTTTTAAAGATAAAACACAACAAAATCAATAAAAAAAAAAAGAGTGAAGGAAAAACGCGATATACCTTCTTGACGAAGGTTCCCTAATTCTCCGGTATAAGGAGGGAATGTATCTCTACCAACCTCGATAGGATGCGCCGCCTAGAAACCAGAGACAAAGATCTGTCTTCCAGTTTTTGTCAGACGAGGGCAAAGACTTAATCAATCTACAATCATTGCCCCTAGCTGTAAACTGATAGAAGCCTTGAGATTGACCTATCTCGGAGGGTTTATAACAATACAGGAACTCGTCCACGGTGATAGGACGGTTCCCATCAAACACCTCCCTCCACAAGACTTGCATAGAGACAATAAGTCTCCACGCATTGGGGTTAAACTGACAAACCCCCAAGCCCAGTCTGGTAAGAAATTCCCTCGTAAAGGCATTTAAAGGAAATCTAAGCCCCCCTAACAGGTAAGCTTCGTAAACACCTATCCCAAAACGGGGTTGACAGCATCATTCCCCTCGGACGGCTAACCTAGGGTTCAGATCATCTGGAATCTGGAACCAACTCCTAAGAGCGTCTAACCTCTTCTCATCCGTCTTTGAAGGAATTTCTATGGCACAACTATATACTGTTTCTTCTTCGTCTAAAGGAGAGGACGATGGGATGCTTGTCGAGGTATCAGCCCCAGAGGCTGTCCTCGTCCTAATACTCTCTTGAAAGGATTCTACAGGAACTCCAGGAACAACAGAGTGTATTCCTCAGTTGTGTGACCACTACTAATACTGTCATCGCTGGAGGTACTATAACTAGAGGAGTTGTGATACTCGTCTATGGCCCTGACCACACTGTCGCTAGACGAACAGGAGGCCATTGAGAAGGTCCTAGCACTTAAAAAGGAAAGCTTGAGTTAGAGTAAAGAGAGTACCTGGCTCTAGACGAAGGATACTAAGGACGATGAGGATACTCTTAGACGAAGCGACGGGCGAGACTGTCAAAGCAGAAAATTTGAAAAAGTGAAAGGGACATGAGAGGGAAACCACTATTTATAGGTAGAAAAGTCTCGGTAATCGCAATGACGGAACCGATGAAAAAGCGACACGTGGCATATGCCTCGAAGAAGTAAACCTACATGACCAACCCCCTATGAATGTGTGACACGTGGAATGCTTCTAAAATTTATAATAAAAAAAGGAGAGAAGAAAAAGAAGAAGAAGAGATTCGTCCTAAAGCCTGTTGATACGTTGCATAACCCCTGGACGAGGGGGCAACTGATGAGGGGTGAAGACGCTCAGACCGTCCCTGGATGGTCATCACCTTGGCAGCCGTCCAGGAGTTAGCATCAAGACACGGCTAACGCGCAGGGCCGTCCTCAGGTGATAGCAAAGCTACATCCCTCGTCCAAAGGATGTGCAAAGCCCATCCCGAGAGGACTCGTCCACGTAAAGACTCATGGATGAGGCTTTTACACTTAAGAATTATTAAGCACATTTTACCATTCCGTAATACACGCATAACTTCCGATGACCGTTGTGTGAGAAAATGCAACTATCAGGTGGTTGTGGGAGTTATCCAAGAACCCCGGACCTCCTGAAGTCCAGGGGAGATTACAATTTCAATAACTGCCCCTAGGACACTATATAAACAGCCATTCAGACCAATGGGAGGTACGTTGAACATTTTCCCAAGAAACTGGAACTCCAAAGATATAGAGAGAAAACTGACTTTACCATTGAAGGGTTCTTGGCCGGCGATCCCGGTCATCTTTGATCGTTTTCCTTTGTTTTTCAGGCCATTAGAGAGCGAGTGGTCCTTTCAAATCTGGAGCATCCAGCCTACTGATTTTCCTTGCATCATCATTTTTAAAAACTAATGTGACTTATTTTGACATCTAAGCATTAAATGACCATTAAAATTTAGACACATCAGGATCTCATTTAATTTTTTAACATTAAACATGTCAATTGTGCAAACTATTTGCCACAAAGGTATTTTCTATTAGTGAGTTAATGGTAAGGATTAAATTGACTACAAGTTGAAAATAATAGGTACCAAATTGATATCTACCAAAATGTAGGGACCAAATCGACTGACCCAATATGGTGTTTTCGCTTTTGGTTGTGTGTGTGTGGCTTCTTGGAGGGTTGGATTTGGTCATTTGGGCTTCCTTCCCTCTTGCTTGAATTTAAGATCTTGACATGGGTTTTTTTAACCTTAGTGGGTTGAATGGACCATTTAGTCTTTTGGATGAATTTTTGATGTTTCAAGACCCATTTTGTGTAAACAAGGGTTTTGCACATTAAAGAATAAGTCTACCCTTTCGGTGCTAATATTGGCTAGCCCATAGATAGACATGGAAAAACGGGTCAAAATTTTCTGATCCGACTCGACCCGTCTCGAAAAATACTTGACCCAAACTCGATTTTTTTGACCTGAAGTAAAAATGGGTTGATCATGAGCCGACCTGAACCATTTAAATTTTTTTTTTTGATAAAAAAAAATAATGAAATTAAGACAATGTTGGTTTAATTATTTGTTGTGAGCTTTAAGGAAACAATTGAGACATTTACATAATTGCATGCAAATTAATTGAAAGATGAATGATTGAGCATTCTATAATGAGTAAAGATTTTTAGATATCAAATAGCAAAATACATGCCAAGATAATCTGGTTGCAGTACAGTTAAAATCATAGATTTAAAATTGTAGACATGTGTGAGAAACATTCACTAATGTAAAAATAGTGAAGCCAAAGTGTTAAATTAACGTAAATTATGAATGCTTAGACCTATTTTTTTAACAATTTATGTCTAAAATAAACGGCTTTTTAAAGTAAATTATGATATTTCCTAGGGTGTATGTTGCTTAACAATGATATGATATTCATAAAAAAGACCATGTATAAATATGTAAACAATCAAACTTTAATTTATATCTCAAATTGAAATAAAGTGCCAACCACAATTTACAATAGATTATAAAATTAATTTTCAAGATGGTACATTTCTTATATGTTTTTATTATTTGTCAAATGAATTATCCAATAAGTCATTTGTAATTTTTTATTTATTTATTTATTATTTTGGATTGTTGATATTATGTAGAAATAAAACTTGTGTATTTGTTTTACTTATCTTTGTGGTATTTTGTTTTAGATAGCAATGTTAGAATTTGTATAATTTTAAAATTATTGAATAAGTATTAATAGGTGTAGTTCATTTTTGATATAAGTGGTGAATTCAAAGTAATACATTTTACATCAAATAATTTGTTGCATGACTTTCCAAATGGCAAATATATACTGTTTTCTTTATTAAAAAAAATTCACGTGAAAAATACGGGTCGACCCGACCCGACCCGACCCGCAACTGATTGACTTGAACCCCTCTTTTTAACCCGCTTAAAATGACCTGTAACCTGATTAACCCGACCTAAACCCAACTTGGCCCGACTGGCCCGTTTTGCCATGTCTACCCATGAAGAGTTATTTATTTAATTTCTTTTCTCAACCGTTGTCCGATAAATATTTTTCAGTTCTAGATTGATTTGGAGGAAAGTTTTTCTAACTTCTGAAATTGTTAACTAACTTCTGAAATTGGTCCAGAGGAAAACTTTGTTTTTAGTGGAAAATTTGATAAGATACATTTACCAAACGCGCAGTCAGTTAAAAATGAAAGAACAGGCGCGTAGATAATTATTAAATATCCGTTGGAACGGTTGGTCGGTTGACCGACACTTTACTATATTCAAACTAGAACATCGAATCTCGCGGAACAAACATAGGACTATCCACCACCACAAGTGTTGTTGCATCCATTACTTCCTAACAATGAAATAAGTTTTAAGAAAATTTTCATAGCTACAGTTCAGATTTTGCCTAATCTTGTTCATCAAAATCTCTTTTTTGATTACAGTGAGGTGATTTCTTTCTAGTTTCTACGGAATTTGCCAACTTATGTTCGAATTTTTTGAGGATTTAGAGGAATTTTGTCATCATCGATTAACCATTTTGGCGGTGATACCTTCACAGCTACACTTTTTCTTAGAAGGAGCTCAAATTTCTCGGCTTGCCACCGAGAAAGAATTTTGCACATTTGATTGTTGTCATCTCCATTACCATTGCACATTACGATACAAACTGGTTAGTGGTATCACCATTTAATTCGTTTCTGTCGGGTTTCATTTTTTTTTTTCCAACATTCATTGATTGCTTTGGTCTCTCCTGTGCGAATAAACCATGGGATTTCTGATAAGTACATATGATCAATCTTTGTTAACTTTGAAACCCTTTATCAAATCTGTGTAGTTTGATCAGGGGATGGAGCAATTTCGACAGATTGGGGAGGTACTAGGGAGCTTGAAAACTCTAATGGTTTTCAGAGACAATATCCAAATCAACTCGAGGCAGTGCAGTTTGTTGCTTGATATCTTCAGTTTCGCATATGAATCAATAGCAGAGGAGATGAGACAAAACTTGAGGTTTGAAGAAAAGCACATGAAATGGAAAGTCCTTGAGCGGCCTTTGAGGGAACTCCAAAAGATATTCAAGGAAGGAGAAGCCTATATTAAGCAGTGCTTGGAAATCAAGGATTGGTGGGCTAAAGCCATTACCCTCTATCAGAACACTGACTGCATTGAGTTTCACATCCACAACTTGCTTAGCTGTATTCCAATTGTCATCGAAGCAATTGAGATTGCAGGAGAGTTGTCTGGTTGGGATCAGGATGATATTCAAAGGAAGAAACTTGTGCACTCGAACAAGTACAAAGGAGAATATAAAGATTTGAAACTTTTCCAATGGAAATTCGGAAAGCAATACCTCATTGCTCATGATTTTTGCAATCGAATTGACACAGTTTGGAAGGAAGATAGATGGATGCTTCTAAACAAAATCCAGGAAAAGAAAGCTTTGGGTGCAACAAAGTACGACAAGCAACTCATTAATCTCCTTTTCAGAAACTTAGATGGATCAGAGCCTCTGAATGGAAAACTCTTGCCAACTTCAATCCTTGTAGGGTCTAAGGATTACATGGTGAGGCGGCGGTTAGGGGGTGGCAGTCAGTACAAGGAGATCCTATGGTTGGGAGAAAGCTTTGCCATAAGACACTTTTTCGGGAATATTGAACCTCATATTCCAGAGATTTCTTCATTATTGTCTCTTTCCCACCCAAATATAATGAACTATTTTTGTGGCTTTACAGACGAGGAAAAGAAAGAGTGTTTTCTGGTTATGGAACTCATGAACAAAGACCTCTCCAATTACATCAAAGAGATTTCTGGCCCAAGAAAGCGGAATCCATTTTCTCTTGCTGTTGCACTTGATCTTATGCTTCAAATTGCAAGAGGAATGGAATATCTTCACTCAAAGAAAATTTACCATGGAGATTTGAATCCTTCTAACATTCTTGTCAAAGCAAGAGCCACCTCAACAGAAGGTTTCTTTCATGCTAAGCTTTCAGGGTTTGGACTATCCTATATTAAAAATGGCATCCAAAAGAGCTCTTCAAATCAATGTGGAACTGGAACCCTCCCATTCATTTGGTACGCGCCTGAAGTTCTGGAAGAGCAAGAACAGACAGGAAGTGTTGAGAATTCCAAGTACACAGAAAAGTCTGATGTATACAGTTTTGGAATGGTTTGCTTTGAACTTTTAACCGGGAAAGTTCCTTTTGAGGATAGCCATCTTCAAGGAGACAAAATGAGTCGAAACATTAGGGCAGGGGAGAGGCCACTTTTTCCATTCTATGCACCAAAATATCTGACCAATTTGACAAAGAGATGTTGGCATACTGATCCAAATCAAAGGCCAAGCTTCTCATCCATTTGTAGGATTCTTCGCTACACAAAACGGTTCCTAGCTTTGAATCCTGATTACAATAGCCAGCCTGACCCACCAATGCCATTGGTAGATTACTGTGACATTGAGACAGGGCTTTCGAGGAAACTCTCTTTCTGGGGGAGTTCTGATCCATTGCCTATAACACAGATCCCATTTCAGATGTTTGTTTATAGAATTGAGGAGAAAAAGAGAACAAATACAAGCCTAAAAGATAATTCAGAATCAGGAAGTGATGGAGCATCAGCTTGTGGGGATGAAAATGTGACCATAATGGATGATCCAATATTCTTGCCGGCAAATGAAAGGAAGGCTTTAGCTTCACCTGATAACAAGAAAACCTTAATGTCAAGGAAATCTTTAGATTTGAAGGCAAACAAACAAGCAGGTGCTCTTCTTGTTTATTCACTCATAACTATTTCTCTAGAATAATTTAGAATAATATTAAATATTTGGAAGAGTATAATGCTTATAATTCCAGGAATCACAACAGATTTAACAATCTCTGAACAGTTATTTCTTTAAATAATACACCTTTTAAGCCCATCATTTCAAGTTCTTCATCTATGTAATATGGAATTTGACACTAGGAGAAAATGCAAAACAGTGCCAACTAATTTAGACAGACTATAAATATGCTGGCTATCCACTTTAACCTGCAGCTGAGTAAGAAAATATCGTGTAAATGTTTTTCATTACAACATATCAGATGCAAGTTGTGAAGAACTAGAATTGTTCAAAACTCTGCAACAACTACTTTTGTGAAAAAAAAAAAGTAGAAACAACTTGTACTGCTTCTAAATTGGTTTTGTGATAGATTTTCCTTGTAAAAGGTCTGGGAAGGACGAACATAGTAGTCTATGTAATTTTTTTTTTTTTTTAATGTCTTGCTCTCTGGCATACGGGTACAGAAAGCAGTGTCTAATTTTTTATCAGAGGAGTCACTTTGTTTACATGTTCTCCTATCATCACTTTATTGAACACAAAGTAAAGGAGAAAGATTCAAAGAATGCAATTCTATCAAAGATATTCTAGAATTATGCATAGAATGTATACTGAAGTTTATGTGGCACCTAGTCACTAAGTTAATCTGGCAGTCAAAATTTACTCGCATGCTAAAACGATTTTACTGCTTCAATGTTCTTGGTCCTGTTTATTACTTTGCTATGACACTAAGCAATCACATTCCAGCAGTTTTTGCAATCTGAGATTGAGTTTCAGATGCTTCAGATATTAACTTATTCTGGCACTGGAGACATTCTTTTGAAAACATTATCCATTTTCATGTGGATTTTGTTATACAGGAACACCAAAAGGACGATCAGTAAGGCCTCCACAACTTTCTCCTTGTGGGCGTAGTATGAGAATGAGTTCAGAGGGCCAGCTGATGGTGATTAGTCCAACAATGATGAGTCCAAGAATGCGTAGATCATCATCTGGTCATGCTGCCTCAGATTCCGAACTCCCATAGTCTTAAATCTCTCCAAACCATTTACCTCAGCAACAGCTTCACTCTTTTAACTGTTAGACATCACGTTAATTGTTAGATTCTCAGCCAAAAAAAAAAGTAGTGAATTGTTAGATCAGAAATGTTTGGCCGTAGAGTAGGGCATTTTTACTCAGATTATAATATTAGATTTTGAAAAGATGTACAGTTCAGTATGCCCTGAGCAACTCATTACATCTGTATTATTCTTTATTTTGTGTGAAAAGGATTTTATTTTTATTTCGGTTTTTTTATTCATTGGAGAGGGAGAGAGAGAGAGAGAGAGAGTTCAACACAAAAAACAAAAGAAACTACAATGTGGGGATTAAGTCATTGAACTGCTGTTAAGCAGAACAATTGCCAAAAATGAATGAGCAAAGTTACATATCTGCATTGACATGCTAAATTGATGTCACATTTTTGGTAAGCATGTATCATATCATACAATAATTGGCTAAATCACAAGTTAATGCGGAGCTAATTAAAATGGATATGGTATAAAAAAAACTTCCTTTATCAGGAGAGGCCACCCTAGTAAAACATTTCTCACTCCTTGAAAATTTTAATCGGAAGACTAAATATACAGTTCTGAGTAGCAATCATGGTATAACCTAAACCTTTCTTAATAATTAAAGATAATTTACATTTCTTTTCTGCTACTGGTTTGTTGGCAAGGTAACTGCTTGTGCAGGATACACGCCAATTGAAAAATTATTGATACCACAGCTTGCGAATTTTCTCCAACTCCAGCGAACCTTGTAGAGTTTTCTAAAAGATCTCTGGTAAAAATGATTGGAATCATTCATTGAAGAGTACTATGATCTTTATTCACTTAGCTTCTAATTTTTTGAGGTAGTGCAACTCAAACCCTGGTTTTGTACCAGCTATGCCCATATCTTGTCAACTTCCACTAATCTCTGATCTCAACAGTAAGGGTGTAACGTGGAGTACTCATCAAAGTGCAACAGCCAGAATCAGCAGGTTAATGGATTCCTTTGTCCTGTGCAATTCCATGTGGATGCAAGACATCTATAAAACGCAACTTAGAAGGCTCCATAACAGCTGTGTTCCCTCTCTTAGCCTTCAACCGAAGCCAATTTCTGGTCCAACTCATTTCCAACCAAAGAGGACTTTAGATTAATTGTTGTCACTGGTAAGATAAGGTGATATGTTTGAGGAACAGAACTGATTGCTATTACAAACATAGAGTGAACAATGTTTCTCACACCATCTGCAATAGTTTCATGCTTCCACTTGAGTTAGCAGCAACAACCACGTTGGACTTTTTTCCCCAACAGACACTAGAAACAAACTGTCCCTTATCATCACCAATATCATTTCCAGAAACAGGATCAGTTGATCCAAATTTGTAAGAAGTGATTGGCATTGGCAGAGATCTATAATAGCTGTATACCTGAAAAACAAAGAGGAAATAATTGCAGTTAGAAGTTGAACATAAGACCTTGATTCTTGCAAAAGAAAATAAAAACAAAAAAGGTCATGAAGGATCAATGTATCTTCTGGCTATTCACAAAGGAATGACATCTCTAATAGGAAAGTCCATTAGTATTGCTTGATGGGGTGTGTATCATCTGCTTGTGATCAGTATTATAGATCTTATACTTGGATAATATTTAATAAATTAAATGCTGGCACCTAGCCCACATCCTAGAAGCAGTTTTCTAATTCCCTTAAGAGAAAGGATCTTAGGAAAAAGGTAGCCTGTCAAACCAAACAGATTTTTAGATTTCTATTAAAAAAAAAAAAAAAAACCTGCACTCAAGCGCTGCAATTTTAATGGTAATAAATGTATCCATTCTCATAAGTAATAATTTAAGATGTTAGAATGCCAAACTCCCAAAAGACGAGGGATTTCGATAGTTCTTAGTTTATGATGACTACAAGATCAGAATTTTTTTGCAATGAGGCAATACCGCGCCTTTTTTATAGTCACTCCAATATCAGAGTGCTTACGCCACATAAAGTCCTATAATAAAATTAACATTATCAAAGTGAATTTTGACATCAAACAATTTTACCTCATTAGTTTCTGAGCCACATACTATGTATCCATCCAAAACGGACAAACCGACAAAATTCTGAGCAAGCAGTAGACAAGGAGTTAGAAATAATAATTATATAGTGAATGCTCAAAAAGAGATATAACATACAGAGACTACCTATACTGATACAGATACATACACATTCATGTTCATGTGTGCGCACTTGTGCGTGTGATTGTGTCTAATGGATAGTCTATGATGGTGCCATCCCATCCAGATTGATAAGGCCTCACTCATTTTCACCTAAAAGGGCGAGTCACTACAATATTTGGGCCATTTAATTTATCAAGGGCCTTTTATATAAGTGACAAGGTGAAAAGCATGAATCAAATACTTATTTGTCAATAATGAAATGTACTTTTTGGCCAAAACAAGTACTTCAATTCCTCTTTCAAGTATAAAGAAAGAATACTCAACTAATTCATGAATAATGAGGAAGATGCACACCTTTAAGTTTTATTTTATACACACACACACACACACACACACACACACATATATATTATTTCTATTTTTTTATTTGAATGATTTGTATATTTAAATGATCAGCTGGTATATAAGAGGAGATGGCCCAAGCACTCTTGATGGGGAAGCACCTCATCATAGATTCCATTATTATCATATAGAGAAACCAACCTTCTCATTAGTATGACCAACAAAGGTTAAGCTACAAGCAGTGGAGGACAACCCAATTGAGCTAGTTTTATTTAGATCCCAAAGCTTCAAAGTATTGTCAGTAGATGCAGAAACAAGGGTTTCTGAATCTAAAAATTTTACATAGCTGACAGCTTTCCCATGATCAGCTAATGTGCACCAAGGGATTCTTGTATGCCGAAGATCATAGCAGTAAATCTTGTAATCAGCTGATCCAAAAGCCAATAGATGAGTAGAGTAAGCCGAGAACTGAACACAGCAGACATTGGCCGGGTTCCAAATGGTGACAATAGAATCTTGCTGCACAAATAATCATATTAGAACCACTCCCCTAACTTTGTATAACAAATTCTCTCATAAAGATTATTACAGTACTTTTAAGCAATAGTATGAGTTCAAATGATAGAATAACTAGGACCCTGAGGTCAGTAAGGGAACCTCAAATTTGGCACTTAATCATACTTGATACCAATGATCAACACTGATTTGAAAGGAAATACATAATCATCAATAAGGTTCCATTGAGCGGTTACTCCAGTTGACCAACTAGACCAAAAATGTCTATCCTATGTGGGTCTAACAAATTGTGATGGATAGCCCCACATGTAAAAATGCTTGTAGAAGGCAATGAGGAGAGAAAAAACTTATTTCTTGCCCAATCTAACATAAATAGGTGGCTATGGATGTGTGTGTGTTTCTGTGTGTAACACACAACTCCTACGCTTGGGGTTCTCTTTCCCCCCTACCCTCTTTCAATTTTGAGTATTCTCAAGAAGGATAAATAATCAGCAATTGTAAATTTTAATTCATGGAAATACTAATATCAAGCAAGCTAAGCCATTATTAGATGACACGAGAGAGCGTGCCTCATTAATGCTCCACAGTTTCACAGAACAGTCATCACTTCCGCTTGCAAACTTTGTGGGGTCAGATTGAGAAAAGTCAACAGACCAAGCCCTCTTTTGGTGTTCCATGTATTGAGAGAATCCTTGACCAGTGCCTGCATCCCACATCTGGATTCCACCATGCCCATTAGATTACAAGAAAATCACCAATAGTAGTTGTTAAAGAAATTAAACTCAAATAAAAGGTCGAGGATAGAAATATTACTGGTAAAAAATAAAAAATAAAAAACTTTTGGTGACACGAAATAAAAGACAAGGATCAATATTTCCCTAAGTGAAGCATCTTTCAAATGGAAACAGATGGCAATAAATAGTTTTGGAATTGAGTTCCTCATCAATCATCATGCATATATTTCCTAATATAAAAAAACTACAGCCACATACTAGTACCCATCTTAATCAAATGTACTAATGCAGTGCGTCACTCAGTAAAGTTATGGATACAGACCTGCTCCAACATCATATTGAACTTAGGTACACTCTTAGAGACATTCTCTGACTGCAGGTAGTCACAAAAAGCACCAGGGAAATTATGATAAGGTGATCTTCTTTAATATGGCTACTCTATTACAGGGCTCCAAGGTTTCCTTACTACACTTGGTTTAGGTTTTCTTTTAACAGTACCCTCTTAAGGATTGAGAGCCTATACAATGACTACTATTGGACAGTTGTTTCACACAGTTCAATGTACAGTTTTCTCGTTATTTTGACTTGAGGCTTCATACATACTTCCACAATCAGATCACCATTCATAGAAAAATGACTAACACACTTCTAAAGCCTAGCAAATGACTCTACTCGTGATGGTGAACCGCTTGAAGATGCTACCTTCTGCCGATGGTCAGGAGTCTTTCGGAGCTTAAATTGACACATCCTGATAACTCACATGCAGTTCATATAGTCAACCAATTTATGATGGCACCTTGATCCACTCACTATGCAACAGTTCTTCACATTCTCCGATATCTCAAGGTCATTCTATTCCATTAACTTTACTTCTCCTCCCAGTCACCTCTCATGATTCACACTTACACTGAGGCAGAATGGGTGGGAGATTTTACAAACAGGCACTCTTCTATTGTCTTCTGGCTTCCTACTTAGTGATTCTATTATCTCATGGTATAGCAAAAAAGCGGACTATGGTCGCTTAGTCTAGCACTGAAGCAGAATATAGGGCATTTTCCGATACTACATCTGAACTTCTATGGTTATACTGGCTTTTACAAGATAGAAGTGTCTGTTCATCTTCTCCCACTCCTACCAACTATGGTAACAGTAATGCAATACATATAGCGCCAATGATATTCTTCCATGAGTGAACCAAACATATTTAGATTGACTACTACTTCATTTGTCATTATCTAACATTACAGCTTCACTACATTGCCTCTCATGTCTATCATCATCTACTTTAGGACATCTTAAAGTTTTGCTCCATTGCTTGTCATAATTAACTGGATGAATCTTCACCAAATCTCATCCACTGGGATGGTTTTGGGATCTAGTATCCAAACTCAAGCTAGTCCCTTGAAATCCATTTTAGAGTTTAAGGAGAGACTGTTAGAATATTAGGTTTAAATCCCTATTGGGCTCATGCCCAATTCACTATTGTACTACACTAAGTTTAGGTTTCTTGAATACACTAGGTTTAGGGCTTGTGTAGTGTACAACACTAGTTAGGATAGAGAGCCTAATATAAAGATCAGATGTAATTTAATTAGAATTTATTTGAGAAGACCAAATATAATTAATTAGAATTCATTTAGTGTCTGGGTTCTTTGTCCAACAGAACAATGGGTTCTAATTCAGTTTTTTTTTTTTATAAATGAAATATAATAATTTAGAACCCTATATAACTCTGACAATTAACAACCAGATAAAAATAATATATAGTGCAATGTTGATGTGAAAAAATTTAAACTATCAAAAGCCAAACACTTCCACTTTATTACTATTATATAACATCTATCTCACAGGTGAAAAGTGAAAACAGTATAAACATATATAACAAGTAAAAACATTGTGTGAGGAATACACACCTGAACCACACCATCATAATCTGTTGAAGCCAGATAGTTCTTGATGTAGTTGTTCCAGCAAACACAGCTAAGCTTTGATTTATTTGACATCTCAACAACAGGATAATGGATATCAACAGAGTCATCTAAAAGAGCAGAAAACTCAAAAATCTTGATTTTCTTTGATACTCCGGCTGCTGCAAGGTAGTCCTCATCACGGTCAAAACTTAAAGAGCAAGTCACATTTGCAGAGTTGAGAAGATCTCCATTTCTTAATGTCCCACAAACTTCAAACTTGCTATAGTGACAAAACTTGCATAAACCTTCAAAAAAGGCTCCAAGCCGATCAATGCTTTTCTGGTTTCTGCTTGGTTTTTCATGTTCATTTTTTACATGTGTCCACCTTTCTCGGTTATTTAGCAACTCTTTATCAGAGCGTTCTGCAATGGCATTTTCTCTAAGCTGGATTTGGGATCTCATGGAGAAGTAAGCATCCTCTAGCTGACTGATATTTCTCATCAATCTTTCTTCATTTAATTTTGAAACTGAAAACGATCTTGATGACACACCTGAATTTATAGCATCTAGAAAAAGGAACCCTGATTTCCCTACATTAGGAATTTCATCCTGTCCCCAAGAAAAAGCTGTGGATGTCCCTATTAAGTGCCTTCTCTCAGCCAATTTAATATCTTCTTCTAAGCATTCTATATCTTCAGCTAACTTGGAGGCATGATTCTGTTTCTGTTCTTTCAATGAAATTAGGAAATGAAGTAATGGCTCTGATTCACCATCCTCAACAGAACCAGATACTGAGAAATCATCCCCAGAATGCAATTCTTGGGATCCAAATATCAGTTCAGACTGGAGTATTTCCCTGTGGCACAGCAAATAAAAAAACTTCTAAATCCACCACATTAAAACATATGTAATGGACCAAGAAATACCAGGATTTATCATCAAATCAAAGACATTGCAGCAGTTGATATCCAAAATTTAACAAAATTAATCAAACAAAGTTGCAGCTTGTAAAATTATATTTTCAAGAAGTGCAGGGGAAAGTAAAATTAACAGATAGATGGTCAAATAACATGTTTTCCAGTCAAAAATGTCAGAAGCCTTCAATGGATGGTTCAGCGACTGATAAACATTTCCTCATAAGGGTCTATAGATTCACCTGGCTAGAACAGCAACTGAACATTATCCTACCCCTAAGCTGTTTTTCTTGAATCCATTCTACATCTATTATCATGAAGATTTTCCAGGTGGGACCTAGCACTTGTCTACAAATTCAGGGCCTTTGTTCTTCATCATGCTGGAACCCGACACAATAGCTCTAATATTTTCAGCCACATACACTATATAGGTTTGAGTAGGAATATTCTGCATTTAAGAATATGAATAACTATTTGGATTACAAGTTGAAACCCTCAACCACTTTAGCTGAGCATTTGAAGGTCTCCCATTAGAGGATCGTCGATGTTATAATATTAAATGAAGCTAAATGTAAAATTAACACAATATATCTGAACTACATATGAACTTAAGAGGTTAAGGACTCAAGATGCTTCGGCTTCATCATTGGTTGGCAGAAGTGCAATTATACCGCATACTAGTAGCTTGAGTTACTAAAATATTAATGACTAACAAGACCTAGATACTTTTAATCTAGAATTAGGATAGGTTGCTAAACACACCTCAAAGACAAACACAAAAAAAGGGGGGCACTCACAAGGGGGGGTGGGTTAGCAAAAATTGTAACTTCAGGTGCATATCTCTGATATTTAATGTGGTACCAATGTATTGAAATATTCATACTTCAATGATTACAACCTCTACATTTAACAAAATGTTTAGAGAAGTTTGAAATTTAATGGTAGAAGGTACAATAACTGAAATGCTGCATATAATGATACCTAGTTGTTGGACGAGATGAAGGTTCAGGATGAAGAAGCCAAAGACAAAAGCCCGCCTCCTTGGGATTTTCTGAGAGAAAATTTGGTGGAAGAATCCGATGGCGCAAATCCAACATCACTGCAGAATGTGCCTCGCTTGATTCAAAAATGCAGAGCAACTGATATAAAAAGCTGCATTAGTATTAAAATAGTATTTCAATTCAATTTTTAGGATGGAATCTTAAGAGAAAAATTAAAATTTAAGAGAACCAAGTACCAAAAAGAAAAATAGAGAACTAATGAATAGGAATATGAAGCAGTTGAGTGAATGAAGATTGATGCATTTTCATTTCTTGTGCCAAATCTATTTATAGAAATTTATATTGCATTCATACTCAAGCTAGAAATGCCTCTCCCAAAGTGCACTAATCAATCATATCCAGGAGATATTTTACTTCATCAGGGTACTTCAGGATTTAACTCATTTACATTTGAATGATATCACTGCTACTGCAGATGAAATGTGGCTTCAAATATTCAGCAGGTGCTCCCAATCCACCCCTTCTACAGGCCCCATGAATGAATATATCTTACACCATGCCAAGATACAAATAGGTATATCTTGGTACGGGTACATAATAATATCACTGTACAGATGCTATATACCAGAAAAATTCAGTCTTAAAAGGTCCTCATAACCAAAATCTCATATCAATTTTAATTTATATAATGGTTTTCGTACACAGCAAAGCAAGTTTATATTTAACATACTTGGCTTAAGCATCAAGTTTGATGCAAAAATAACTTAACAAAGAAGCAATAAGCAATACTCTAGGATTTTAATCTTATCTTTCAACAAATACGTAACTACAAAAACCAATTAAAAAAAAAAAATTCTCACCTCAAAAAAAAGGACACCAAGACCATAGATGTTTGATGAAAATGTGCAACCTCTCTCATTGAGATCCTCTGGACTAGTATACCACTTCTCTTCTGACTGAACAGTTGCAGAAACATACTGCTGTGCTGCCAGTGATTTATTTTGGTAGCTGTGAACAGTTATAGGAATAGTCTGCTGTGTAGCCAGATATTTATTTTGGCAACTGGAATTGTTTTGAGACTGAAGTTCAGTGTGTCCTGAATCTTCTGGACCAGTGATTGAAATTTCAGTCTCTTTCATTGATTTAGTACTTAAGCCACCATTAGTCATGAAGTAAGGCTGTTGTTTAATAGAATTCATTTCCTCACATATTCTTCGCTGCTTTGCACCCAAACTAAGGTAGGCACGCTCCTCTTGTTCCAATGGCCTTTTCCGAAATGATTCTTGACACATCAAACCCTCTAATTCTCTCACAGCTGTTGAGGAACCAGTGTATTTAACTCTACTTGATCGCAGTATAAAGAAACTAGATGGCCATAAGTCATTTAAGACAACTCCTTGAGAGTGTGCGAAATCCACTATCTCCACAATCTGCCTGAATATAAGCACGCTTTCAGCTTTGTTTAGTTTACTACGCCCAGGTTTAAGCCATTCCCTTAGGCTGATCCCATCATTGAACGGTTCAGGACCAGACCTATTAATTCTATGCATGGAAGACTGACCATTGTTGGCACTTAATTTTAATAAAGCACTAGAAGCTACCTTAGTTACATCATGCAACTTTTCATCGTTCTGGTCCCCAATTGCACCACCAAACCCACTGCAAGCCTCTGGGGCTCCACAGATAGATCCCTTTCCTGCCAAGGATTTCTTTACAAATAGCTGAGAAAAGCTAGATGTTGACAAGGCTTTCAATCGAGCAGGAGTAGTAGATAGTGAATTGCTTGAGATAATCTTGTCTTCACTAGCCCTCATATATGCAAAAACTCCCTTTGGTGCAGGATCAAGTAACTTGCTCGACAAAAGCTTCAGACTCCTCGGGTCAGAATTCATAGTTACTAACTCTTCTCTGACTCTCAACAATACTTGATCCTTGCCAGTAGAAGCCAAATCACCCTGTGAACCCTTACTTCTAGACCCACTTGCTAACTGATATAGATATTGCCACTGGCCCTGCTTAGCTTTGCTGGGGCTACTAACTAAATCTAAATTTTGGTTCCTATAATTTCCCACTGTTAACTCTTCCACAACAAGCCCTGTATCAATTGTAGAACTAGTAGTCAGAGGCTCAGAACCATCTAAAGAAGCTATGCATCTATTTAAATCCTTCCCCTCCAAGGCAGCCAAACAATCATTTTCTGATCTCTCCAGCCATTCACCTCTCACAGATAAGCAGGTCACTGGTGATCTCAAGAAATTTTGACCCTCTGGTTTCAGGGAAGGATCAAAATCTTTTCTTTTAAGTTCTTCATTTCCTACTGCATCATTTACAGCCATTTCCTCTGCAGCTCGTTTCATACCGTCGGAACACACCATTTAATTAATATGAATGATTTGTTGTGCAAACGACCTACTCAATGAAAATTACAAGAATTAGACAAAGGGGGGGGGAAAGATGAACTCATGGCTGAAATACAAGAATTAGAAAAAGGGGGGAAAAGATGAATTCATGACTGAAATTTAGGATGACATCCAAAAAAAGAACAACAACAACAATAACATCAGCTCCAAAAAAGAATAACCTAAAAGGGAAGAGGGGTGAATTCTAAATCAGTTGAATCAATATCAACACAAAATGAAATAATGAATTAAAACTATTCAACTAATGGAGAGAGTGAGAAGCATAAGTTGTATTTATTTACTGTGAAAGTGGAATTTTTGCAATTTAAGCAGACCCATTAAATCAAAAAGCACATTATGCTTTTGGAATGGCATAGAAATATCCATAACTGATAATACATGAATTAGTAATCACACTCCTCTTAAAGAACAAACATTTTTTTTTTTGATACTATGCAAACCAATTAAACCCCACTTTGAATTTGCTCTTCAAAGCATGAGAGAAAGCAATTCAACTACATATCCTTTTTTTTTTTTATATATATATTTTATAAATTCAAATAAAAATCACTACAACCATTCCTTGAACTTCAAATTAGAAAAATATACAAACCACATAACCAACATCATCATTACTATAAAAGAGCATCCATCCAACATGAATGCTTCAATCTTAAGAGCAGAAAATAAATCCTTACTTCCATTTTCTGTAACCAAAAAGTGTAAAAGAACAACCTTTGAAAAAAAAAAAAAAAAAACAAGCACACATAGACCAATGAATTAAACGCAATGAAATTCAAAAAAGTAAATGCAATACCATTAAAGAAAGCAGCAGCTGAGAGAGAGAGAGAGAGGGAAGCAAAGACAAACTTGCCTGAAATAGAAAAATATCTTCCAACACATAAACAAGTGAAAGAATGTTGTTTGTTGCAACAAAAGTAAAAAGAGTCTTATCGGTATCTTTAGATTTTTATTAGTTTTTGTGTGATACTTAAAAAAAAAAAAACAAAGGAGAAGGGAATTTTCTGAATTTACGTATGGTCCATATATTTTGAACAAATATTACTTCGTACCATTTTTATTATTATTATAGTAATTTAAAAGTAAATTAAAACAGCTATGCATATGCTTAGCTCAGAGAGACTTGTGTTGGATCTGATTCTGAGGCTACAAATGAAAGACCTCATTTTATTTTTTTCTCGGCTAATTCGTCTTCGCCTTACAGTCCACACGTTGGATAACAAGTTTACTGTTAATGGGTGGTAGCGTTTTATTAAATAGCACTCAGTCGGCCTTTTATTTACTGTTTATGCCATTGCTTCTTAATTTTCCCCCCCGGACCATACCTCCCGTGACGTGACAGGGCCTTTTCAAGGCGAGTTCCAATTTTATAACCACACAGACGCATCTTTTATATGGCAACTCATGTTGCTTCATTATTGATATTTTTATAATTATTTTACAATAAATTTTAGGTATTATTAAATTATTATTAATTTTTATTTGAATTCATCATTAACGTTATTTTTTTTAACCTACCTTTATGTGTTGTCACCTTTACATTTTTAACCTTTACATTGTGAAAATGAGGTGGACAACTTTATTTTTTTCGTTAATTTTATGAAGAGGTTTGTATTGTTGTACTTTTTTTCCCTCTAGTGAAAGAGAAGTAAAGGAGGGTATGGATCGGATTGAAGGATTTTTCCAATTCGACTTACCATGGTTTGGTTAAAAAAAATCTAACCCACTTGGATAGGGATGGAACCACAAGTTGGACTTTTATTTATTTTATATTGAGCAATTACCAACACAAATAAGAGCAAGCATAGCACCAAACCAACACAATTTAGTGTTTTTCTTCCTTCCATCAAACCACACCTCCCAAGTTTCAATAGCTAAAGGTCTTTCTCTCTTTGCACTTTTGGGATGTGAGTGAACAAGACTCATGCCTTTTCTTGCTTTGCCCAATGGTTTCTTGGCTGGACAACCTAGATTTTGAAATCTCTCTCTCTCTCTCTCTCTCTCTCTCTCTCTCTCTCTCTCATGGAAGGTTCTAGTGCCCATGGAAGGTTCTAGTTTCCTTTGATCCTTTTCAAATCCTTTATACATAGGGTTTGGGCCTATTTTCTATCATTCCCTTACACAGGGTCTTCACCCATCCATGGGCCCATTTATTCTCATATCCAAGTTCATTATGTAGGAGACCTCTTTTGGGCCATTTCTCTTCTTCTTATGGCATTTAGGTCACCACTAGGCCCACTATTACTCCATTCTTCTTATGGCATTTGGGTCATCCTCAAGCCTCACTTATTGCTCCATTCTAAGGCTACCTTCACTAGAGACAATTCTTAGTCTCATTCCCCATTCAAGGGAAATTGGGTCATCCTCAAGCCTCACTTATTACTCCATTCTAAGGTAATTTAAAATCTTCCGTTAAGCTTTTTTCTATATTTAGTCATTCCAACTAGGACATAGGTCCAGGTGCCGTCTCATTTAGGGCTTAGTTTGTTTGACGTTGGGCTTAATTTGATGGCCCAAAGATATATGAAATTTTTTGTATCAACATACAGTTTTACTGCCTAGATTGCTAGATTGAAAATTAGAATGCTCAAATTGGCAATTCCCCCAAGAATAAATTTGTCAATTGGAACCATGAATTATAGAAGAAAAAAAATCCGAGTTCCAGTTATTCAACCTCTTTTTTATGTGCTCAAGTGCTGAATTATTTATTTATTTACTGGGTATCGGATCCAACCCATAATGGAACTCTAATTTCTTCTAGAAGACGCATTAAAAATTAAGAGTCTATTTGGATAGGCCGTTTTAAAAAGTGCGTTTTGAAAAATAGCGTTTTGAAAACACAATTTTAAAAACTACAAATAAGCGTTTGGTAAAAAGTCCTATAAGGACACAAATTGATCCACAATCCAAAAGACTTGAACAATGGTCCAATTGGCCTACAACAATAAATTTGTTAGAGAGTGGGTTTAACACTGAACGTTCAACAAGTCAAATGAGAATCAAAATAGGTTAGTTTAGTGTTGGAATGACTAAGATGAATAAATTGAAAAGAAAAACACTCATCGATCAAGTCTGAGGATGGTATGTTCGTATATATATCTCTCAGACTTATACAAATATTCAAGTTCTTGGTTACAAAGAGGATTCTCCTTTCTTTCTCTCCGATCCCCCTTTCTGTAAGGGAATCCTTTCCCTTTTATACTCTTTCTCCTCCTTTCATCCTAGCCTTCCACTTATTGATTAAATAACTCATCTCCTAGATACTTGTCCCATCAGAACCTTCTTGAAGTCTTTTATGAGTAGCTGTAAGGCTAGAAGTCATTGTTCAAACATCACCTCCACATTAATGCAGCTAGTTGGTTAGGAGCAAAGCATTCAATGTGGTGGTAGCAGCTTTTTTCCCAGATATTTCTCAATTCTCCATTGACTTTCCTTTCTTCAAAACTTATCCTCCTTCCAAGCATGGTTGTCCACTTCCTAGTACTTGTTGGGTGGTCCGACTTCAGGCTTCCGCTCTGTTTCCCGAGGAGGTTTGTCTCCTTAGACAGCATCACTTGCTTGTCGTGATCAGCTTTTGTCCTCAGCCTGATAACCTACTCGCCTTTACTAATACTTGTTTGTCCTCAGGCTTTTTGGCATCCTTGGACACAACCTATGGCTAAATACCCTTATCTGAGCCATTTATCCCTATAATAGCCCCTCGAAACTCTATTCTTTCTTTCTCTTGAGAGAAAAATGGGGTTTTGATCTTGTGTTACTATACTTCCCACACTCATGATGTTTCCACCTTTGTGAGTGTCTTTTCACTTGCAATAAGGATGCTCTTGACGCTTTGGCATCTGGGACACTTCAACAATTACTCCACACGATGCCTTGTGCCCCACGTTCTACGATGTAATGAAAATCGTACGGTAGAGATTCCTATAGGGATTCAAGCGGGAACTTTCCCACTTACTTTCCCCTCCTATATAAAAAGCTCGAAGAATCCAAATGCCTCACTTTTTGAATCTTCAACTCTCAAGAACCAGTCCGAGGTGTTTTTTTCCTATATCTTTGTAAGTAACCTTTAGCCCACCTACTAATTATTAGGACCTTTCATTCCTCAGCCTTTTAATTTTCACCTTATTCTTCTAACATCCCCCACTCATGTCTTAAATGGGTAGATTTGCTAACTTGGTAGATATCCCTGAAGGCGTAGAGAGCTTTAAGGCCCGTTATAACATACCAGCTGGGGTTTCTATCTAGCATTGCCTTCAAAGAGAATGGCATGCCTTGAGATCAGAAGGAAAGGTGGTAATCCTATGATTGCCTTTATAGAGGGAGGGATGAGGTTCCCTTGATTGCCCACAAACTTTGCCCGACCCAATGTTCCCCAAACATGTTTAGGATACTAGGTAGTGTAGACGCCCTTAATGAAAAGATGGGTGTAAACCTCACCCATCACAATGTTAACTAGGTGTATAATTGCCAGCTCCTTAAGAGTACGGGGTATTACATTAAAACTAGGGTCCCTGAAGTCAGACACATCTAGTGTCTTCCCGAAACTAACAAGGGCATTGACCAAGATAATCTGATTGTCTCGGGTGAATGGCACGATGGACTTCATTACCTAACATGAAAGGGGAAACCAGGTGGGTTACTTAGGTTTAGGTTCCTTGTTTTAACAATGCACATTTTAAACTAACAGTTTCTTGTTCCTCTTCTTGTAATTCGTAAGCTAACTTTCCTTTATTTACTGCATTCCCTTTCTAATGACACCTTCATTTTTGGGATTTTTGCAGATAAGAACTTCACAGCCCCTAATCTCAATTTAGTCAACGAACCCAATTTGACGAGGATTCTTAAGTCCAAGATTTTTCTCCATATAGACAGGTAGTTACAAGCAGCTCATGTCATCCTTGGGTACAAGTCGATATCCACAAGCTTCCAGTCTCCCAAGTACATCATCAAGGCGAAGGATCTTCGGATTCATCAAATTAACATCATTATACTCGGTTTTCTTAGCGGCCCTCCTCCCGCGGGCACCCATCCAGTTGAATTGGCCGCTCAACAAGCTCCCGAGGAAGAAGTGACCTCTTCAAACCTAGCTCCCGAGGAAGAAGCAACCAAAGTAATAGAGGTTGTAGACTCCACCGAGGATTTCGATGAGGACTTTGGAGTTTTTGACCAGTCCTTCCTTACAGAGTCCCCCTTGCTACCTTCCCTTACTTACCTTTTACGCAAGTTAGTAGCAGTCAGGAGCCGTCCAATATCCCTGAAGCCATGGTGCTCCAACATAAGCAAAAAACTAGCCTCCTCGAGCTTTTAGAGTCACATGTTGGGGGATCTACCCCCAAAGTGGCCATTCAGACCCGACCTCCATCTCCCCTCCCCGTCCATACTTCCCTCTCTAAACCAGCATATAAGAAGAGAAAGTGGGATAAAAAGGGTAAGAGGGTGTCCGAGGAGGGCGAAGTTATCCCCTTCAAAGAGCTTGAACCCCAAAAAGAGGCAAAAATAACCAAAGGGGTGCAAAGGAAGTCCTCAACTGAAGGGTCGATCACAGAAAGGGTTTTTGACCGTTTCCCTAGGGTTCCAGTTTGGAACCCTCCCCTAGAGTTGGACAGTGCCCCTCTCCCCTTGGACTCCTCCATCCGAAATTTTCAGAAGGGGAAAGTTGGCTACATGGCTGACGCCTTGGAGCAGCCCCTACTTCTACCTCAAGATATGGCCGACTTAAGGACACTAAAGAAGCACGAGGTGTTTCTAACCTTGAAAAGGGACCTAGCCATGGTAAGCCTTTTAGCTCGTTACTTTTACTAAGTTTACATTCTCTTTACTTCTCTTAGAGGATTTATTTTAATGTTTCCTTTTTTTTTTGTAGGCAATCCAAACAACAAATATTGCCAAAGAATGGGTAGATGATGCCTATAAGCAGTGGAAGGACGAGGAGGGACAACATATAGCTACCGTCGAAATTCTTGCCATTGCTGAAAAAAGAATCAAAGACCTCAACACCAAATTAACTGAGGTAGACAAGGATAAGAAGAGTGTCAAAGCTACACTGGCTGGGGCTGAGAGGCAAGCCAAGGATCAATGCCAATAACTGCGTAGAATCGAGGATCAACTTGGCACTGCCAAAGAGCAGATACAAGCTCTAAAGAAAAAGCTAGAGAATGCAAAAGAGGCTGCCGCTCAAGCCGAGTAGGAAGGTTATGTCGTAGGTGTCAAAGAAGCGGCAGAAAATCTAAGATCCTAAGTCACTAGATTTTGCCAGGGTTACTGCCTTCAAGTATGGACTGAGGCACTAAACCTGGCCGGGGTATATGAGTCCTCATAGCTCCGAAAGATGGAGAACATTTTCTATCCCCCAGCTCTCTGCATAACTCCCCCTTTCAGCTCCCGGGTAGACATTCCCAAAACGCCTGAGTCTAACAAGCCTACCTTTGTTTATACTCCTCCAGCCACTTTGGAGACTTCTAAAAAGGCTGACCGAGCAAGCACCATGGGTAAGGGGAAGGAGCCCACCAAAGAGAAAGTACTTGAGCTAGTGAAACTCTTGCCTGCTCCCAAAGAAGCTTCCCAGGACAAGGGAGCAGCCCAAGGCCAAACACTTGGGCAAGTCAAACTCCCTTCAACGACCAAGGAGGTTCCCAAGGAGAAAGGTGCAGCTCAAGTCATAGTGCCTGAACCTTCTGCACAACCAGTAGTGAAGACTAACCCCCCTCCATCCAAATCCAACTAGGACCTTATCCCCTTTTGGATGTAATAATTCTTCTTTTTAAATTTTTTTTTTTTTTTACAGTATGTATTTCCCTTGCCTGTCCAAGGCTTTATTTAATGAAAGATGTCTATTACCTTTACATCGTTACTATTTCTATGTAAATTGTGATGGTGTTAGCTTCTAAGTACTTAGGAACTAATGTATTAAAACTTTAATGTGTATTGTTGGCAAACCATGATCAAAACAGGTGTTTAGTCTTGTTTTAGACTTGCTCAAAGTATGACATTCATGTAAAGTTGGAATCAAGTTAACTGCAGAAGTTACTGTATAAATCTGCCTAGCTCGATCAATCGAGAATTAAACTCGACCGATCGAAAGTCGTGCAGATTGTTTTTTCTGCAGAATTTCCAACTCAACCTTAAGCCCATATGACGTGTAGGGTTTTATGTTTTGCCCTAGGTATAAAAGGCAAACCCTAGTCACGTTTTTGAGGTTGCTCATATTGCTGTTTGTGTGAATCTCTTGTGAGATCTGAGAGGTGCTTGCCTTCACACAAGCTTAGGATTATCAAGAAGGAGATTGCTTCAAGAACTTGATGATCATTCAGTTGCTGCCATAAGAGCTTAAAGATACACAAGTGGGAGTGCTTGTACTTGCTGGAGAATCCAAGAAAGAAGGAGTCTATGGTCTCGGAGCTTACATGTGGTTGTGTCAGTAAGTTTCTATTGGTGGGTAGCAATAGGATGTTAGTGGTTTAAGTCGCTATTGTACAACTTCGATTCTTTCATAGTGGATTCAGGTTTACCTTGAGGATAGCTAGGTTAAATCCTCCCTAGGTTTTTTACCGGTTTGGTTTTCTTAGGTCATCATATCTTTGTGTTTTTATATTCCGCACGTTGCATTGATATGATTATTTGATTGTGTTAACCTAGATTTGGAATTTGGATTAAGTAATAACTTGGCTTGTTAACTAGGTTAATCCAATTGTGATTTAAGGGGTCTAAATAAACTATACAAGTGGTATCAGAGCGGGTAGCTCTTGTGTGTAGATCTTTTGATCTCTGAGTTGATCCTTGACCCTTGTTGTCATGGAACACAGACACTTTCTTGTTATTCCTCCTCACTTTGATGGGACCAATTATGCTTACTGGAAAGTAAGGATGAAAGCTTTCCTGAAATCCATTGATGAGAGAGTCTGGAACTCCGTTGAATATCGATGGGAGAAGCCCACTACTCCTGTGAGTGAATGGCAGACTTCTCAGAAAGAAGCAGCAGCCTTCAATAGCAAAGCTATGAATGCTATCTTTAATGCTGTTTCTATGGAGGAATTTAAGAGAATCTCTAATGTTAAGGTTGCTCACACTGTTTGGAATATCCTCCAGACTGTGCATGAAGGCACAAAGGCAGTTAAGATCAATAAGTTGCAACAATTAACAACTAGATTTGAAAGCATTAGGATGTCTGATGATGAATCTTTTGATGAATTCTATGCTAAACTAAATGACATTGTTAATTCTTCTTACAACTTGGGTGAAATCTATGATCAACCTAAAATTGTTAGGAAGATTCTTAGATCTTTAATTGAAGATTTTAGACCCAAAGTGACTGCCATCACTGAGAGCAAGGACGTGGACTCCATCCTTGTTGATGAACTTGTAGAATCTCTTCAGTCTTGAAAGTTGAACCTACCCAAAACTAGCAAATCCAAATCAATGGCTCTTAAGTCTGTTGATGATATTGAGGTTGGTGGATTTGATGATGAACTCTCTGCTACAGAGATTACTTATCTTGCCAAGAACTTTAGGAATTTCCTCAGAAATAGCAACAGAAGGGCAAAAGGTAAAAACACTGATGAACCTAGAAATTTTAGGAAAAATGATTCCACTAAGGTTAACAAAATTGATAAACCTAGAGAAAAAGTAGGTCAATCTTCTAATAATTCTATGGGTCCTCAATGTTTTGGATGTCAAGGGTATGGTCATATGAAATCTGAATGTCCAACATTCTTGAGGTCTAAGGGTAAGGCTATGGCTGTAACCTTTAGTAATGATAAAGTTTCTGATGATGAGTCTGGCTATGATGAGGATGGAAACTTCATTGCTTTCACTGCTACTGCTGTAGTCAATGAGAGTGTGACTGTTGAAGAGAACCCTTCTGATGTGGAGCTCTCTGAGGATGCAGATCTTCAAGAAGCCTACAATGAACTTTGCAAAGTTGCTACAAAGGATGCCATGAATGTTGAATTAGGCTTAAAGAAAATTGCATCTCTTGAGCTTGATAAGAAAAATTTGCTTGTGAATTTGTTTGATGCTACTGAACTTTTGAATAATGTGAAGACTGAGAATATGCTTTTGCTTGATAAAGTTAAATGTTTGGAACATGAACAATCTATTGCTAGAGAACAAACGAATAGGTCTGCTAGTTCCAAACTTGATCAGATGTTGAATGTTCAAAAGTCTCATTTTGACAAAACTGGTTTAGGTTTTGTAGAAAGCATCAATGTGTTTGCATCTAATTCCACAATCTTTGTTCCTTCATCTTCTTCTGAACGCCCTATGAGTGAGGTTGTTAGTGAAGTTGTCAAACCCATAGAAGTTACTCCTCTTAAGAAGATTAGGGTTGATCTGAAAGAGTCTAGACCTCAGAAGTCTACCTTTTCTAAGAACAAGACACATGATAAGTCTGCATGGGTTTGTCATTTTTGTGGAAAGTCTAGGCACATTCATCCAAACTGTTACAAGCTTCAAGCAGCTAAGAGAGCAAACAAACCAAAAGTACATGTGCCTCAAGCACAAGATCCTATGGTACTTATTGGTGAGTTGTTAAGGCTCTAAACCTTTATTCCAATTTTGGAGTTGGAAATCATTCTAATATGACTAAGAACTCCAATGCTCAAGGTGCATCTAAAAGACTTTGGATGAAAAAGGTTCAATCTAAGTGAGTCTTTTTGACATGGTCCTTGTGCTTCATTGCTCTACTCTCTATGACAATTTTTTTCTAGGATTTGCATTGCATAACACTCATGCATTTCATTCTAGGTTTTTTTTTAAAAAAAAAAAGAAAAAGAAAAAAAAAGAAAGGAGAAAGCAAAATGTGTTTTGCATTTATTTTCTTGGTTTTGAAAACAAGGTTGGTCAATTTATTTACACATAACATGTTTATGTACCATGTTTAGCTTGAATGAGCTTATTTCTTGCACTTTACTAGTTAAAGCTTTATAGTGCATGTTGTGTGGGAAGATGTTTGTAGTTATTGACTACTTTGTCGTGATCTTGAAGTCACCAGTCTTTGACTGTCGGACTTGAACCTTTTGAGAAAGACATAAATAACCATCTCACCACTGTTCACTAGCCAATCATGAACACCTTAGTGCATATCGTAAGATTCTGTGCTCAAGAAAGTGTAGCACATGCACAAAAAGAACATAAGGTGTAGCCTCGGTTTAAATGCTTAAAATTGGTGTGTACATTATTGGACTTAATGCTAAATCAAATAAATAAAATTGGTGTGTACATTATCCCGGCTTTTATTTAATAAGTTTCTGAAAAACTTAAAAATTGTGTGTACATTATGAGGCAAACTCAAGAAACTTACACGATTGCAAGCTTATGATCTAGGAGATGTGGGAGTTATATGATGTAACTCTTTAGGTGATAGTCTCTTTCAAATTCTTTGTGATGAATTTTGAAGACTTTGTGGTTGATTTCCACTTACATATCATCTCACCTGTATCTCAAATTTTTTGCTAGTTGCACACACTACACAAGTTAGTCTTTGCTAAAATTTGTACATGTTATTGTGTGTGTTTTTGGTTTGACCAACCAAGTTTGAAATGTCGTGAGTATTTTGCAAAATCGTTTTGATGCTTGAGAATTCAAGGAAAATGTTTGGAAAATCTTAATTTTGGGAAACTGGGTTCAAAACTTGTGTTTTTAAAAAGCATTTTATCTCATACTCATGCATTTTATTAATACTTTTCAATGCTTTGAGGAGTTTTTGCATCAAATTGCTCTTTTTTTTTTTTTTTTTCTTTTAAAAAACAGTGTTTTCCAAAATTTCAACCGGTTGAATCTGTTTTTCGATCGATTGAAATTGCGATTAAATTTTTGGTTAGCCTCTGTCTATTTCAATCGGTACTCAATTGGTTTTCGATCAATTGAAGCATTTTCGACCGATCGAAAATCGTGTAGAGACTTTTTAAAAAGGATTTCTTTTCACGTGTTCTTTTCACTTTTCAAAAAGTTTTTCAAACTCTCTCTCTTTATACGATCCGGTCAAGGCTTCAATCAAATTTTTGTCATTTTCCTCCGTTTTTTTTTGCAAGGTTTTTCTCTCCAAAGGCCGGTAAGACCTTTATACCCTTTCTTTTGCATTTTATTTCATGTTTCATGCATAAATTCATGCATTTAAGAGGAATTTTCGGACCTAAGCATATTTTGGGGTTTTTGATGATTCAAGCCATATTTTCTGAAATTGATCAATGGGTTTTTGTCATACAATGCTATCTTCATGATTTATGGTGTTTAATTTGATCAATATGGTGTTTTGTGAAGAATTGAAAATTCTAGGGCTTGTTTTGATCCGAATTGGGGATTTTGTTCAAATTGAGTTTAATTGATGAAATTGGCTTGTTGGTTTGATGTAATTGATCATTCTAAACTGTTATCTAACCTGCGTGATGATCAATTGGTAAATTAAGTAAAATTTCAACAAGTGGTTTTTCAAAATTTTGGAGTTTTTGTTTTAAACTCTTTGCTCAAGCCAATTTTGTGATTCTGAACTTAAAAATTTGAACTTGTTGTCATTGCATTAGTGCATGCATCATGACATTTATTTGTTCATGCATCATGTAGATATTTTTTTGTTGTGCTAACTTGCAGTCTGCCCTTGTGTTTTTTTTTTTTTGTTTTTTTTGTTTTTTTGTTTTTTTGTTTTTGCTCTTTCTCGTGTGTCTCTGTTTCTTACTCTAGCACCATGCCTAGGAAGACTAGAGCCAATAGGTCATCCACCTCTATTTATGATCCTTCCTTTGAGAGTGATAGGTTCTTGAGTGAGAAGCACCAAGCGACTTTTGAGACCCTTAACACTAAGAGAAAGATTTAGGCTGAGCGTAGGGTTCTGTTAGATGAGATTGATCCTGCCATTAGGGCAAACTTTGAGTGTCGAGGCTGGTTGTCTTTTTTGGATTTTGATTCTCCTCCTCCAGCCATCTTGATTAGAGAGTTCTATTCGAACCTCTTTGTTCACCCCTATGATTTCGGCACTCTTGTGAGGAGTTGGATTCGTGGTGATGAGTACACCATTACCCCTTCGATAGTGGCTGATGCTCCTGGGGTGCCTCTTGTTTAGCATCCTGTTTACCCCTATGATGTGTCTCCTCCCCTAGACGATATCATGTCATACATCACTAGTACTTCTATTCGGTGGGGTTCTGATCCTCAAATCACTTCTGCTGAGCTCACTGAGTCTACCTATCTTTTCTTTAGGATAGCATGTCATTCCTTGTGGCCTATTTCGCATCTGCACACCATTCCTTTGGAGCGATGTGCATTTTTGTATGTTCTTGTTACGGATGCTCCTATTAGTTTTCCTCATTTGTTTCTTCGTTCTTTGAAAGAAGTTTATAGGAGTTCTTCTACGGCTCATGCTCTTTTTCATCCTATTATCATTCATAGGATTTTGTTGTTTTTAGGTTTGTCTGACTTCCCCGTTTCTGAGCCCGTCTATGTTATTGCTCCTATAGGTGCCACTTTTCTTAGGCAGAGGGCTGATCAGATGAGAGAGCGCTCTAAACGTCCTAGAGTTGAGTCTTCTGGTACCGTACCCCCTTCTTCTTCTACAGGTGTTCCTTCTGGTGAGGAGTCTGTTGATCCTGTAGGAGATGTTGCTGCTGATGTTCCTCTACCATCGGCTTCGGATGACTTTGACATTCGTCGTACGTTGGAGTCTGTCGTGACCATTCAGGTGGCTCATGGTTAGATTTTGGTGGACATTCTGGACGAGATCCGTGCTTTGCGAGCAGACTTGGCACTTCTTAGACATTCGTCTTCGCCACCTCCTTTTGATGATGGATTCTGATTTGTCCTTTGGCATTCTATAACAAAAAGGGGGAGTAGATTGTATATCTTGTTAGGGGGAGTTTTGGAGATTTGGAGAGGTTAGGACTTTGTTCTTTGAGAGCCTGTGGAGATTAGATTGTATCTAGGTGCTTCATTGTGTAGTTATTATTTTTTGGCTCTTGTAGTATTCTTGTTAGGGGGAGTTTCATTTTATTTTCGGATATGATTCTTGTTTCACTGTTTATAGACTTATGCTTATGAGTTATTCATTGATATTTTTCTATATCTTGTGTTTTGTGAAATCAAGATTTTTATGTTTATTTACTTGTATTTTCCACACATACGTTTATGCATTTTGTTTAGTGTTTCAGGAAATATATAGGTTGATTCAATTGAGCTGTTGTCTACACTTGCAACTGATGGATAGTAGTTAGGATTGGATTTGTTAAAATGGGCATATTTTTGTAAAGGGCTTTTCTTTGTAAACTTTGAGCTTTTATTTGTGTTTTGTCATAGATTGCCAAAGGGGGAGTTTGTTAGGTTCTAAGTACTTAGGAACTAATGTATTAGAGCTCTAATGTGTATTGTTGGCAAACCATGATCAAAATAGGTGTTTAGTCTTGTTTTAGACTTGCTCAAAGTATGACATTCATATAAAGTTAGAATCAAGTTAACTGCAGAAGTTACTGTGTAAATCTGCCTGGCTCGATCGATCGAGAATTAGACTTGACCGATCGAAAGTCGTGCAGATTTTTTTTTTTTTTGCAGAATTTCCAACTCAGCCCTAAGCCCATATGACGTGTAGGGTTTTATGTTTTGCCCTAAGTATAAATGGCAAACCCTAGTCACATTTTTGAGGTTGCTCATATTGCTGTTTGTGTGAATCTCTTGTGAAATCTGAGAGGTGCTTGCCTTCACACAAGCTTAGGATTATCAAGAAGGAGATTGCTTTAAGAACTTGATGATCATTTAGTTGCTGCCATAAGAGCATAAAGATACACAAGCGGGAGTGCTTGTACTTGCTGGAGAATCCAAGAAAGAAGGAGTCCATGGTCTTAGAGCTTGCACGTGGTTGTGTTAGTAAGTTTCTACTGGTGGGTAGCAATAGGATGTTAGTGGTCTAAGTCGCTATTGTACAACTTCAATTCTTTCATAGTGGATTCAGGTTTACCTTGAGGATAGCTAGGTTAAATCCTCCCCAGATTTTTTACCGGTTTGGTTTTCCTGGGTCATCATATCTTTGTGTTTTTATATTCCGCACTTTGCATTGATATGGTTATTTGATTGTGTTAACTTAGATCTGGAATTTGGACTAAGTAATAACTTGGCTTATTAACTAGGTTAATCCAATTGTGGTTTGAGGGGTCTAAATAAACTCTATAGATGGTATTTGTTTATTATTAAACTAGTATAACTGTTTAATTGCAAGGCCAAATCATGAATTTTTCCCATTAAAGCATGACATTGCCCTTTGCATGGACAAGCACCTATGTAAATAACAATCAAATAACTTAACTTTTAAATAGGATCAATGTACCTTTAGTGTTCAGTTTAAGAGACTATATATGATTAAGGCTCCACTCATGACTTCAAACAGATGTGAGGCACTAGTTAGGGAAATCAAACACGGCTAAGGTTTGGTTCACCACTTAGCCATTTAAAAAGCATTAATTTACCCAAGGTATGTGGTCTGAGGTACCCAACATGATCAAGATTCTGTTTAACACTTAAATGAATAAGAAGCATTAATTTACCCAAAAATGTGGTCCGAAGAGCCAGGTATGACCGAGGTTCTTTTTAATACTTAGATGAATAAGAAGTATTAATTTACCCAAGATATGTGGTCTAAGGAACTAGGCATGACTGAGATTCTATTTAACAGTTAGATGAATAAGAATAAAACACACAATAGTAGAAACAAAAAAGGGCAAGACTGTCTTTCATTAATAATAGTACATTCGTAGATTATTTACATTCCACGGACGTGGTACAACATTTTCGTCTAAGTCTTCCAAAAAGTAAGCTCCTATACCAGCCACCGAGGTGATGTGATAGGGCCCCTCCTAATTGGGCTCCAGTTTTCCCCAAGATGGGTTCTTTGCAGTACCTAGTACTTTTCTTAACACCAAGTCACTTGGTGCCAATGGTCTTGTCTTTACACCTGTATCATACCCCTGTTTAAGTTTCTGCTGATAATGCGCTAGTTGTACCATAGCTGCTTCTCTTCATTAATCAACTAAATCCAAACTTCTCTCCCATATGTCATTGAAAAGGGTGTTTCCCCGGTTGACCGACGAGGTGTGGTCCGATATGTCTAAAGAACGTGTGGTAGCTTTTCCACTCATCTTGTTAGGATTAGTGCTCTTAAATCCTATTGTATGATGCTATGTATGATATTATGTATGACATTATGTATGACATGATGTATGACTTAATATTGTGGTTGATAAAGTTATTTTATTATTATCTAAAATAATGGTAACATGAATTTGGGACATTATCATATAGTCCATGAGATGCATTGTATGTGATTTATGTGAAAAGTCACAGAAGATGTAAATCACAAGTTCTTTGTAAACTCGAATTTATAGTTCGTAGTCGGTGATGAAATTGGGCATTTCATCTCGCGAAGACTATAACGTGTCAACTAAGATGATTTGTCTTGATCATGGAAGTGGAAACTTCTAGTTGATATGTTGATATGTTTTAAGAGTTAAAATATATTGAACAGACCGCCGTGAGATTTATTATTTTCCTAATGACTCGTCAAATGAATAATAAATCTCACGACTTCTATTTGCATGAACTCTTAATCCCGAGAGAATAATGGACCCGATCATGAAGTGTAGGTTGCTTTGATATATCGGAGTGAGACTTGAAGTGACGGTCAAAACCTCGCATGTTGGGCAGCCACATTTAGTGTTGATGGAACATATATTCTCAATATGGAATTCATAGTCTCTTGATGGAGATATAAAATATTCCCTTGAGATAAGTTTAATGGTTTCATTATTCGAGAGTTAGGCCTAACCACTTTAGTAAGAAATTACTAAAGTATATATTTATGAAATTGGATTTCATAAATATATAATGAATAAATTTAAAGAATTAAACCGGGTACTCAAGGATAAGATGTAGTAATTTACAAAGTGGCAGTCTACGTTTATGACTTTGTGTTACTACGAATATTTTATGAAAGGGTTACGTGTTTAATAAAGTCTTGGGATATAATTTATTAATAAGGCCTAGAGTGCAATTATATTTATATAGTGGTATTAAATATAATTAATGGTAACTTTGGACTTGTCAAGAGTTGACGGAAAAGCCTAAGGCCCATTGGAGCTAGTGTCTTATTGGTCCCTTTTTGGTCCCACTCCAAGCCACACATTAAAGCCCAATTAGAAAGGCCCAATAGGCCAGCCCAATTAGATAATCAGTTAGTTATAAAGGAGAAACATACAGAATTTTTATTTTGAAGAGATTAGAGAAGAAAAGAAATGGTGTGTGAGAAAGTGTGAGACACACTTTCATTCTCCCTTTGAAAAACCGATTGAGAGACCACACATCTTTGGGCGTAAAGTGGAATTGGAGTGAAGATTAAGAGTGTTCCCAAGTGCTTCTAATCTTTGTTTTTAATTTCTCCACACCAAGGTACGCTATCTTGTTCTTAAATTCTGAAATTTACATAGTGCACGTTATCAATCATGAATGAAATAGATCCTAGTTCGTCGCTTCCGCTGTGGGTTTTGCATGAGATGCAAAACCAGAATTTTTCCTTCACATCTACCCTATGCTTCATCTAACCTCTTCTTAAGCCCATTGACTATGATTTTGTTAACTACTTTAGCTTGCCCATTTCCTTGCAAATAGACTGGAGTTGAATATTTGTTCCTAATAACAAATTCACAGCAGTATCTCCTGAAGGCTTTACTATTAAACTGGAGCTTGTTGTCCAAGATGAGGGCGTGAGGAATCCCAAATCGAGTAACAATATTCTTCCAAACAAACTTTTTTGCATCTATGTCCCTAATATTGGATAATGGCTTAGCCTCCACCCATTTCGTGAAGTAATCAGTTCTGACTAGAAGCCATATTCGGTTTCCCATAGCCTTGGGAAATGGTCCTACAATATCCATGCCCCATTAAGCGAATGACCATGAACTAGACAGAGGATTGAGTACACCCAAGGATGATGAATGTTTGGAGCAAATCTCTGGCATTGATCACACTTTTTAACATACTCTTACGCCTCTTTTTGCATACTGGGCCACCAACACCCTTAGGCAAAAGCCCTATGTGATAACGATCTGCCCCTCGTATGACTTCCACATATTCCCTCGTGCAACTCTTCCAAAAGTGGTTCCACTGCCTCGAGATGAACACAAACCAAGTATGGTTCAGAGAAAGAGCATTTGTATAATTTTTGCTCCTTGGACAATAAAAAACGGGGAGCTTTCCTTTGTATCTTTTCTGTGTCCCTACTCTCGTGAGGCAAAACACCTTCCTTCAAAAATAGAACTATGAGATCCATCCAACTTGGTCCAACCCTGATCTGGTGCACCTGGACTTTCCCCCTCTCTTCCTCGGCATGCCTATCAAGATCCTTAACAAGTATGACCTGAGGAAGATCTTGTCTAGAAGAGATTGCCAAAGTTGCCAAAGAATTTGCATGTGTATTTCTATTTCTTGGGATTTGTTGTATGGTGAAAAACTCAAAACCTAATTGCAAATGCCGAGCTTAACTCAAAGACCCTTGCATTCTCAAATCCTTAGCTTCCAACTCTCCCTTCACCTACCTAATGACCAGCCTTGAATCTGAAAATATTTCAACAGTTTTTCCTCCCATCTTCTTAACCATAGGTACCCCAACTAGTAAAGCCTTATACTCTGCCTCATTATTCATGGCCGAGAAGCCCAACATCAATGATTTCTCAATGGTAATTCTGTCTGGAGACACTATCACCAACCCCACCCCAGACCCCTTTCAATTTGCCACACCATCTACATATAGCTTCCAGGGTGAGGGCCCATGTAGAAAGATTGCTAAAACTTTTTTTTCCTTCAAATCTAAGCTCCTTGACCTTTACCTGTGTTGGAGATTTAGTAAATTCTACCACCAAATCCACAAGAACTTGCCCTTCAATTGAGGTACAAGGCATGTACTTTATGTCAAATGCAATCAAAATCGTCCCTTATTTAGCAATTTTCCCTATATAATTAACCTTTCACAGCAGCAACTACAAAGGGAGTTGAGTCAGAACTACGACTGTGTATGCTTGGAAGTAATGGGGAAGCTTCCGCGTAGCATGCACCACAGCCAAAATGGCATTTTCTAAAGGCAAGTAACGAACTTCAGCTTCTTGTAGCGATTTACTCACATAATAGACTGGCTTCTACACTCCATTTTCTACCTTCACCAATACCAGGCTAATTGCATGAGAGGCCACAACAATGTAGGCAAAAAGGATCTCTTCCTTTTTGGGTCTAGACATAATGGGTGGCCGAGAAAGGTAATCCTTCAATTGCTGGAAAGCAAGGGCACACTCTTCATTCCATTCAAACCCTTTCCACTTATGCAAGAGGTGGAAAAATGGTTTGCATTTATCTGCCGAACAAGAAATAAATCTGTTCAAGGCAGCAGTCATTCCAGTTAACTTCTGCACTTCTTTGGGATTCCGAGGAGGTTGTAAATCATTGATTGCTTTAATCTGACCAGGGTTAACTTCAATCCCACGATGGGTAACCATGTAACCCAAAAACTTACCTGAGCTAACACTAAAGGAGCATTTAGAAGCATTGAGGTGCAACTTATACTTTCTTAACACCTCAAAGACACTTCCAAAATCGCTCAAATGCTCTGCCACTATTTTTCTCTTTACCACCATATCATCAATATAGACCTCAATATTCTTGCCAAGTTGGGATTCGAACATTTTAGTCATCATCCTCTGGTAGATAGATCCCGCATTCTTCAATCTAAAATGCATTACCTTATAATGATAATTCCCAGTGGGCGTTACAAAAGCATTCTTCTCATGGTCGGCCAGAGCTAATGGTATCTGATTGTACCCCTGAATGCATCCAAAAAGCTCATCTAAGGATGTTTGACCATCGCATCACTAACTGGTCTATTCTAGGTATTAGAAGGCAAGCTTTGTTTAAACTCGTGAAATCCATATAAATTTTCCATTTCCTATTCTTCTTCTTCTTCTTCACTAATACTGTGTTGGCCAACCATTCTGGGTAAAGAAACTTCTTTTATTGCTCCCGCACGCTTAAGCTTAATCACCTTTTCTTTAATAGCCTTGGCATGTTCTTTAGATGAGCGCCGAGGTGGTTGCTTCTTTGGAACAATGTTTGGATTGACATTCAAATGATAACATATGAAATCCAGATCCATTCTAGGAGCTTCATAGGCGCTCCAAGCAAAAACATCCACATTCTTTCACAGGAAAGCTAACAGTTCCTCTTTCTCTTGAAGATATCTGGACCCCAATTTGAAAAAACTTATCTTAATCAGCATCTATAGTAACCTACTCTAACCCTTCACATTTCACTACTTCATCCATGGCATTTGAGGATACTTCCACTTCCATTAATTGACATCAAGGATTTGTTTTCGGACTGGTGTTTGACAGCAGTAACCAAGCATTGCCTTGCCATAGCCTGGCTTCCAACTAGTTCCTCAACACGGTCCCAGAGGGATATTTTACCTTCAAATGTAGAGTCGAAGATACATCTTCCATAGTGTGAACCCACGGTTTCGCCAAAATGGCAGTATAAGGTGAATAAGCATCCACCACAATGAAATTGACCTCTACTACTCTAGAGCCCACCTGAACGGGCAGTTTAATCATACCCTTTGGGACAATAGTCTTCCCATCAAGACAATAGTCTTCAGGCTTTAGCTCAAGTCCCATATATAGATTAGGATACATGATCTTTGCACCACTACCTTGATCTAAAGTGATGTGGTTGATGGGTTCCGACCTTATCATCATTAGAAAACTCAGAACTAGTCGGGCTTGCATCTTCACTCGCTTAATCATAGGGGCTGGATCTTCTACATGTGAATTTGACACAAACATCACCATTAAACTTATCTCAAGGGGATATTTCATGTCTTTACAAAAAGAGATTATGGATTCCATCTTGAGAATATGTGTTCCCTCAACACTACGTATGGTTGCCCAACATACTGAGGTTTTTGACCGTGAATATTAGATCTCACTCCTGATATATCAAAGTAACCTACATTTCATGACTAGGTCCACTACCCTCTTAGGATTGAGAGTCTATGAAATTAAAAGTCGTGAGATTAATTATTCAGGTTACAGTTGTTGATTGAATAATTAATCTCACAGTGGTCTAGTTCTTAACTCTTAAGACATAGCAACACATCAACTAGAAGTCTTCACTTCCATGATCACCATGATTAAGACAAATCATCGTAGTTGATGTGTTATAGTCTTCGCAGATGAAACGCCCAATTTCATCACCAAATACGAACTACATTTTGAGTTTACAAGGAACTTGTGATTTACATCTTCTGTGACTAAATCACATAAATCACATACAATGCATCTCATGGACTATGATAATGTCCCATTAGTTCATTTATAAATAGTCTCATATAATTAAACAATTTAATTATTTATGACATGCCAATAAATTGGATTTTAGGGCACAAACCCTAACAATCTCCCACTTGCCCTCAAAGACAATTTATCATATATCCAACACTTATTTCCTTTTAGAGTAATTCATAATCACTCTAAGGCAAGGTTTGAAAATGTCACGCCCTAAACCCAAGTGAGAGCTAGGCACGTGACAACGGCCACACACTTATAAAGTTTACACCCTACAAGTATGTAAGGCCCTCATAACAATTAAAGAGTTATCCTCAAAGAAAATTTCATCAAGTCCATAAATTTGAAAATATCCTCAATAATGCAATTCTCAAAAGATCTTCAAATAATAATCTTTCAACATCAAAAAAAAAAAAAAAAAACTAAACCCTTTAAATCTAAGGGTCCACACAAAATGGTAATCTTAAACATAAAAATTCAAATCTTATTCCATTGATTTCCTAAACTTCACTCATGCACACATCCTAGTGGATGCCCAGACATATGCTACTCTTCCTGATCAAAATCTGAAAGGAGAAAGAGGGGGGTGAGTGACAACTCAATAAGTAACCAAAATCCTATGAAGTTCTATCAAGTAATAGATCCATAAAGTATAAGATGTAATATGTGTTTTCAAAAGTTATAATATACTATGTGTTTTCAAATTAATTGAAGAAGTTTCATAGTCTTAAAATAATAGGTTGCACATAGATCACATACTTTACTCTTACAAGTATATCATAGATGGTTTAGAAATAGTCAGTTTCTCATATATCCAGAAGCCATAACTTACAATACGTTTCAAAACTCATAAGCAGTGTTTGTGTCTCAAAATAGTTCCAATACTCAAACATTTCCATAATCATATATGTAGTTTAAGGACTCAAAATAATTCAAATATTCAATGCAATTCATATTTCTTAATAATCTTATGACTATGGTCATGCTATATCCCCGTGACTGGGCATCAGAGTACCAATGAATAACCCCCATTGGTTTGGGTATCAGAGTACCAATGAATAACCTCCATTGGCTGGATATCAGAATACCAATGAATAACCCCCATTGGCTGGGTATTAGAGTACCAATGAATAACCCCCATTGGTTTGGGTATCAGAGTACCAATGAATAACCCCCATTGGTTTGGGTATCAGAGTACCAATGAATAACCCCCATTGGTTTGGGTATCAATTCATAGTCAGACTGTCTATAATCATATACAGGAAATCATAATTTCTAACAAAATATATCTTATTCAATTGCATATACATATAATCATATATTCAATATTTTCAATACATTTGTGATATTTCTATATTTCTTACTTTAAATCAATATAGCTAAAAAAAAAAATTAAATAAAATAAATCTTATATTCAATGCTCATATATATTTGTGGAAATTCTTTATTCTTTACTTTGAATCAGTATGGCTAAAAACAATTAAACAAAACACACCATATATTCAGTAACCAGATATATTTGTGATAATTCTTTACTTTGAAATTAGTGATACAATAGAAATAAAATTGTAACAATTATAAACAAATTTTCAGTATTAAAAATACATTAACATAAGCAAAATAAAACCCAATTAGGATAAGGTTACTTACCTCAGTTAGCTCACCACAAAGAACTTCTCCCTAACACTTTCTCTAAAATCCTTAGATATCACCTAACAATTTTAAGCATTATTTACTTAATAATCAAATAATAAGAATAACTTGCAAGATATTTGACCAAAGGAGAAACTTCTAAAATACCCAATAATTTCTCACTATTAACTCTCCTATATGGCTATATTCCACATTCTATCATTTGCATTGAAAATTTGTTTTACGTAAAAAAAAAAAATCCAAAGCACTGTGACATATAACTCTCCTCACATGATCATTTGGGTTGAAAAGTCAAAGCATATATATAACTATATAAGTAATCAATGCTCTATAAAGCTGAGTTCAACTTCAACAAAAAAATCTCTACATCTTATCTCCATAAACTCTAAAGTCTAAAAGGCTATTGGACTATTGGTGGTCTAACCTATAGTCCACTGGTTTCTTATAATAAATGTCTAAATAACATAGTATGCGCCCAGAGAAATTTCATGACCAGCAAAGCACCTGAATAAAGCATATTACAGAGAAGACGTGTAGTGAAAAAAAAAAAAAAAGATTCATCGCCCAAATTCCAACCCTTCTCTGTTCACACTTACGCATAAATTTTTTTTGATAATTTCACTAGTGTCCAAAATACCAACATAAAATATATTCTAATTCCAAGTAACACTTAGATTTGACCAGAGAGATTCTTAGACTCTTACCTTAATTGTGCAGTCAAATCTTCTCTACTTGAGTATTTTGGCTAGTCTCCTCCCTCAAAACATCTGTCAGTATACGCTGACTTAAATTAGACTATATAAACTAGGGTTTCAACCTTATTTTCTAAAAACCCCTTAGTAATTTTAATCATAACAATTGACCCCATAAACAAATTTACTTAAATACCCCTCCTTTTAATTTTTTTTTCTTTCTTTTCGGGTATTACAGGAAACAAGTTTCAGCCAGATCTATTGCATAAATTATCTTTTCTACTACTATAAATCACGTACTCATATCTCTCTAATGTGACAATACTTACGCTTAATGTGTATCTTCACCACCTAGGAAGAACACATATCTTGAAGTCCAACTTCATGAATTACAATCAAACTACAAGACAGTATTTGTACAACCAGTAACCATCAAATTCTCACTTTGGTGGACAAACATATAATCCCTCATTCTCCTAACATATTTGAGTATATGCTTTACTCCCACTAAATTAAGTGATCTTAGATTCAATTGATATTTTCTTACCATACCCACCGCAAAATAGATATGTAACCTAGTATATATATAGCATAGCATAAAGCCTTCCTATTGATATGGTATAAGGAACCGTCTTAATATGCTCTTCCTTCTATATGTCTTAGGACTATAGTCCTTTATAAAGGAACTTCAAACTTAAAAGGAAAGAATCATTTCTTGAAGTATTACATGCTATACTTGGCTAAAATCTAATCTATTTAAGCAGCTTGAGATAGACCCAACATCCTAATTTCTGAATTTTAATGGAGTTTAATTCTTAGGATGTGACTAGTCTTTCCCAAGTACTTTATATTAAACTAGACTAGACAACAAATAACTTCATTTATGACAATAATGCTACATCATTCTAAATGATTAGAATGTCATCAACATACATTAAGAAAATTATTATTCTATATAGCTTTTACACACATAAGGCCTTTGAATACTTGATCAAAATCAAACAACTTGATTGCTTGATCAAAAATGATATTTTATGATTCACATGCTTACTTTAGTCCATAAATGGACTTTAAGCAACTTGCATACTAAACACTATTGGTTCTTTGCTATGTGTAAGTCTAGTACATCATATAGATGTCTTCCTTAAGATTGCCACTAAAAGAAGCTTTCTTGATATCCATTGCCATATTTCATCCAAATGAAATATAATGAATAAGAGAATCTAGATAGAGTCAAACTTAACTATTGGTGAAAAAATCTTTTCATAGTTGAACCATTTCTTCCTGAATAAATTTTTTCACCGCTAGTCTTGACTTTGAAGGTTTGCACCTTCAAATCTATCAATCTCATTTCTTGTAGACCTATTTGAAAACAATAGGCTTAATGCCACTAGGCGCCTCTACAAGTTTTAGACTTTAAATAGAATCTAATTCTATTCACATAACCTTGATCCAGCAATCCATATTCATATCATCTATTGCCTTTACGTAGGACCAATGATCAAATTCATATCCTTGTGGAATGACTTCAAAAGTTTATTCCAAAGTATGAATTTATTTGGTAATTGATAATCCTCCCACTACAACATTGTACCGGTGTAATAGTTATCTACAAAATAATGTCTTATGGTGTATCTAATACAACCATCTCAATTCAAAATGTATTTTATAGTTGTCCTACAACAGATTCTGACATTTTTCTTCTAGAACATTCTACCTTTAAAAGAGCCCTATTCCTCCTTTATGTATGCATTGACTTAAAGAAGTCATTGGAACTTCATTCCTTTACGAAAAGGAGCCCTAGATCTTATTGTCCTCTAAATAGAATTCATAGATTAGGAATATAATAAAATAATGGTTCTAAAAGCCCATCTTTCACCAATCTTGAATACCATTTAGATTAATAAGATCTAGACATAAGTGCCAAAACATACAATTACAAAGGATGAAAACTTTCTCTTTAAAAAGTAAAACATGTAAATTTCTATCTAGAAGACAATCATGGACAATGCTTAGCTTTACCAAAATGGAAACACTTTCATTTTGGTTATACTTTTAAGTCTAATTTCTTTTTGGCAACTACTAGGGCAGCTAGCTTGTCCAACTGTTTGGTATTATAATTCCTCTTCTTACCACCCTTACCTTTCAGTTCAAGCTAAGAATTTGAATTGAATAATATCGATCATTGTGTTCGCTTTTAGGATGTCTTCCTTTGCGTAGAACTCAGTCATCAATTCAGATAATATAAAAAGAATTTATTTTCAAAAGCAATCTAAATTGATCAAATGATTCTAACAAGGACTTTTGGATCATATCCAAATGAGATTAACAATTAATCTCTACATCCAAGAATTCCAGTTCATTTAAAAATAAAATAGTTCCATAAAATGATATAGAATTGGAACTCCTTAAGCCTTTCTTAGCACTCAATATGATTCATACCAAACATCTCATTTAGACTTAATATAAAGTCTAAGTTTAGTACTAACTCTTGCATCTCATGCTGTAGCACAATTAAGATAGACGCCAATGTAACATTTTAGCATTTTAATGGAGACTATGATCACATCATTAGCTATCTTCCATAAATGCATCATGTATAGGAAATTATGACAATGCTGAATCGAAACATAAATATGTACTTCAACTCCTTTAAGCACGATGTCCAAAATTATTTCTTAGTTAATGTGATTCAATTAAAATAGTAATTAGAGAACACATATTTATGACAACTTTATTTTGAGACAATGAACGTAATTACAAGGACATTATATTTTGCATCCTTAACCATATAATATGGAACTTGAAAACCATACTATACTAGGTGCAACGACAACCTAATCTCACAATTAATATTCCTCAGCACAGAGTGAATACCAACCAGTATGATCAGGCGAGAATTACTCTCATTATTAATGTTATCATGGTAACTCTTACCAAACAAAAATAATTTGCCGCTCTTCCTTTAGCCTCTAAGTAATAATAGCAAGAACTCAGTATAGAGGATGCTATCAAACTTAGTCTAGTGTACACCATTGCCTAGACCCATGTGTAGCCACATAACTCTACCCTTGTAAGGTTTAATCTTATGGTACCATGATGCAAAACACCCTCTGCATGGAACGCAAGGCTCGAGGCCAAGACAAGGTCCTTGCCCCACACCACTATAAATCGGGAAGTTCAATCTTGTAGTACCATGAAATAAACACCCTCCGCATGGAACGCAAGGCTTGAGGCCAAGACAAGGTGTTTACCCCACACCACTATGAACTGACAATGGAGGCCATGAGATCCAATCCTTGAATCTCTCTCCCACTAGAAATTTTAGAACAAGTGGATTGTATTGAAATCATTGTGATCTTATCACAATTTTAACCCTACACATTAAATATGTTTAATTTCTTAAATTCAATGTGATGTTACTAAGTCATGTCACAATAGCGTAACGAACATTTGCACAATCACAAAGAAGTTTAATCATGTAATCCATGAAGTAAATACCCTCCACTTGGAATGCAAGACTCGAAGTCAAGACAAGGTATCTATTCACATTACAATAAACTTAACAAAAGAGTTATTTCAGCACTCCCACTCGTTATTTGGGTTTTTCTTTAAATAATTGTGATCCCATCACAACTAATAACCTTGCACTTGTTGAAGACTCTAATCTCATTAGAATCACTAACTAAAATGGAAGTCCTAAACTATTTAGGATTCCTTAAACACTAATGAATCAAAAATTAGTTATATAAATTTCTATCCTTAATTTACTAAATAAAACATTCTAATCTCATTAGAAACTATATACCTTTTAATTAGAACTTTAATCTCATTAAAAACCTCTAATTAAAATAAATTAAGGACTTTTAATCATAAAACAATTTAGGACTAAGAGTTCTATTTAACTAACATCTTTGATCTCATTAGGTCTTTTAGTTAGATAATGATTAATGTATGTCCTTAACTTTTAAGGACTATAACATTAATCACATAGCTTTGCTTTTTATCAAAGTTTTGACACTTAGTCAAAAATAAGTGAAAATTCAAAATTCAGTGCTTTCAATCGGTCGAACCTTTTTCTCAATCAATCGAAAAAATGAAGAAATTCATCACAAAGCTTCTGCCTCGTTCGATTGATTCTTGATTCCTATTCGATTGATCAAAATTAATATTCGATCGGTCGAAAGGAATTCTTGATCGATTGAGACAATGAAGAATTTCATCATAGAGTTTTTGCCTGACTCGATCGATTCTCGATTCCTCTTTCATCAATTGAAAAGTACATTCGATTGAAACTCGCATAACTGAATTTTTTCAGAATTTTCCAGCAACCGTTTTTGACATCTTCATTGTTCTTTCATCAAAAACACCTTTTGATTTTATGAATAAAGATTCACAGATCAAACACTAAGGTTTTCAATATTATTATCAAGAACCCTGATAATGCTAGAAACCCTTGAAAACATAATCCTAATCTCATTAGCAATAAATTTCACAATCCTAGCATTAACTTGATAACATGTATATTAGCAATCTTGATGAAATATAAATTTATGTGTTCATTGATAATATGAAGATTACCATAACACGACATCGTAACTAAGAGATATGATCATATGCAACTTGTAATAACATATATATATATATATATATATATATATATATATATATATATATATATATATATATATATATATAGACACACACACACATACTATGATATCATGGATACAATCTCATCCTAATGAAGTCGGACCATCAATCCTTTATGAACATTAACGGTGTACCTCACTAATTCAAAAAACTAGTAAAGACGGCACCGTAGCTAAAAGATATACCATGGTCCACTTATAAAACTGAATCCAACATATATATCTCATATATATAAATCATGGCATATGAATTCTAACGCTAATAACATAGAAAGCAAATTGTGCAATCGATTATAGTGTTAACTCAATAGATTCGCTCCTTGAAACTTAAGGACACTGTCTATCTATCTTGCACAGTGACTTGAGTTTCACAAATTTTGATGAAAGAAATACGTAAATTCTTGAAACATGATTATCAAACCATGTCTACACAAAAGAACACGATCACGGACACAATTATGCAGAAAATTTATTGTAGAAAAATAAAAAAACACCAAGAAAACTATTTTCTTTAATTCTAAAACTCAATCACATGTTATACAAGCATGTTATTGAAGACTGTGCTCTGATACCAATCGTTGAAAAATCTAGTTTTGCATTTCATACAAAACACACAGCGGAAGCAACAATCACGGATCTACTTCATTCATGAGAGCTAACATGTAGCCTTGAATTCTAGAACAAAGAATAGAAAGCGTACCTTGATGTAGTGAAATTCAAAACCAAGACTTGAGAATACCTTTAATCTTCATCTCAATTCCACATGGTGCCCGAGAAGAGTGGTCTCTCAATCTGTCTTTATATACATTGATTCTCAAAGAAAAATCCTTCTTCTTCTCCTTGTAGAGAAAAACTGTTTTCCATCATACGTACTTTTTAACTACCTTAGTAGTTACTTTATTTAATAACTCATATTAAATAAAAATTAATTATGTAATTATATAAATATAATTGCACTCTAGGCCTTATTAATAAATTATATCCGAAGACTCTCATGAAATCATTTGACCCCTCCATGAAATATCCATAGTGAACAAAGTCATAATAAATTGTCACTTTGTAAACAACTATTTTATCTTTGAGTACCCGATTTAATCTTTTAGTTATTCACATTTATTGAAATCCAATTTCAATAAATATCAGCTTTAGTAACTCCTTACTAAAGTGGGTGTCTTGAATAACCAGTTCCCATTAAACTTATCTCAATGGGATATTTCGTGTCTCTACAAAAAGAGATTATGGATTCCATCTTGAGAATATGTGTTCCCTTAACATTACATGTGGTTACCTAACATACTGAGGTTTTTGACCGTGAATATTATATCTCACTCTTGATGTATTAAAGTAACCTACATTTCATGATTAAGTTCACTACCCTCTCAAGATTGAGAGTCTATAAAATTAGAAGTCTTGAGATTAATTATTCAGGTGACAGTTGTTGATTGAATAATTAATCTCACAGCGGTCCAGTTCAATATGTCTTGACTCTTAAGACACATCAACACATCAACTAGAAGTCTCCACTTCCATGATCAATATAAATCATCTTAGTTGATGTGTTATAGTCTTCGTAGATGAAATGCTCAATTTCATCACCGATTACGAACTACATTTTGAGTTTACATGGAACTTGTGATTTATATCTTTTGTGACTAAATCACATAAATTATATACAGTGCATCTCATGGACTATGATAATGTCCCATTAGTTCATTTATAAATAGTCTTATATAATTAAACAATTTAATTATTTATGACATGCCAATAAATTAGATTTTAGGGCACAAACCCTAACAATTAAAACCCTGAACTCTCATGAGATCAATTCATTCACAAAGAAAACCCTTAGAATCAAAATCAATCGTGTAGAATTTATTCAAATCCCAATTACATTCATGGATTTCAAGTATCAATGCAAATGTGGTTGATGGACCACTTGTCTTTGTTGTCTTCTTCAACCATGATGAACTATGGGCCAAAACATCAATAGAGACCGAAAATTCTCAACCCTTGTTGCCAATATGAGAGGGATTAGTTTTCCTACTTGGTGAATCAAAAGTATAGACACCTCCCTTTTTTTTATGAGATAGTTTCAACCCATGGGCATGAACTTGGTGGGGTTACACTAATATGATGTTTCGGTCATCTGGGTGAGACCATATCTTCTTTGTGGGACTCATGAGGACATCATTCTATTTGTACATTATTTTCATACAGAAAGATAGAGATTGGAAAGTACTTAACAAATATAAAATTTGGTGCTAGAACCTTGTGAATTGCGTGAAAGTAAGATACTCCAAATTCGGGAGTCCAAGAGTTTTATAAAACGTTCTTGATGGAAAAAAATGTGAATGAAAGATCCCACTGAATTGAATTGGGTCCATGAATCTAAGAAATAGTGAGAATTCGTGATCTCTCTCAATATCCCTCTAAATTCGAAAATCCAGGATTTGAATTGATGTCCTTTCATTGAGTCCTCCTAAATTGCATTGATTTATCCTAAGGATTTCATTTCAATTGGAATTTGGTTACTCACCATGTAAGAGGATCCCCACTAAGCATCCATGGCTGAATGGTTAAAGCGCCCAACTCATAATTGGCGAATTCATAGGTTCAATTCCTACTAGATGCACGCCAATGGGACCCTCCAATAAGTCTATTGGAATTGGCTCTAGTATCTTGTGTAAAAATGACATCTCAATGACTTTTATTACTCTTTTCATACCATTCAAGTAAACAACTTGCACGACCAGCTATGGTCCAATGCTTCTCAAGGCAATAATCATATCTTAAGACACCCATCTTATATAATCGAAGAATGCCATTCCTGTTGATGTAAATGCAATGTCGGAAACTTTTTATAATACATTTTTTAACGTCGAGTCCTTCTAGCATTTTTTTGCATTTTTCAAAGTGTTCATTAATGCACATAAAAAAGGGTTCTTCTTGAACATTATCAAGTTTAGAGGGAAAAGGATCTAGGATTAGAAGTGAAATGGAATTAAATGAACTAGAAGTGTGGTCATTAGCTTTCACTTCAGTAAGAATAAGAATAACCAAATCTATCATTACAACTAGAATGTTTCTCATAAATTTTCTAGCCATTAAATTAATGCAAGCCCAATGTATTTTGAAAAATTTCTTTCTCACAAAAAACTTAGTTGAGCTTGTATTTGAAACGAGCCATGAAATTTAGAAGTCCACATCTTTTCTTTTCCTTTTTTTTTTTACTGATTTTTTTATTTTTCTTTAAGAAGAAAAAGTGGCCAAGTTTTATCTCAACCCATCAAAATCTTTTTTTTTTCCCAATACAAAGCTCATCTGGAATTAGGCAAAATATGTGTTAAAATCAAAGACCAGGATGTCTAAATTCCAATGAAATAAACCTCATTCAAAAATTATTTGTGTATCAAAAGTTATGGTCAAAATAGTGAGCAAATGTCATTTTTCAGCATCGTTTTTAAAGTGATTTGAGCACTTTTGAATTGTGATTACTTCCAAACTATCAAAATAACTTCAATTACTTTTTGTAGACATTTCAAGCTTATCATTGGGACTAAGGACTAAAATTTATTAACCAAGTATAAAATGAGGTGTCTACACCTTCACATTTAACTAAGATGTGCATGTCCAAAATATGATCATTTCCCTCTAGGGGTAGCTGATCATCTAAAAAAGCAACTTGGTTTGTGGCCAACCCCAACGATACCATACTCTTAAAAATTGGAATGCATAATACAGTAGGAACATGTGCCTCCTTTAACACCTTCAAAAGAGCTTCACGGTAGACCTCAGAAGATAACTATAAAGCTAAGATAGAGATATGAACCGAAGACTTGTTCAATTGTTGAATCACACTATAATCGTCCTTTAGAATAGTCTTCAAGAATTCCTTGGCCTCTTTTATAGTGACCTTATTCCTGACTGGCTTAGCTATACCCTTGCTAATCTCTTTCCTTCTCTTCTCAAACTCCTCAAGAGTATAACATCGACCATTCCTAGTGAGTCCGGCTAAATCCAAAGAGACATTCGAACAAACTTCTTCCTTCCCGGTATGGGTAGAGATCATTCTTATATCATACTTCCATGGAACACTTTGTTCATCGTTATAAGGGAAAGGCTTCGGCATATGAATGATTAAACCCTTTTGAGTCTATAGATTAGGTGCCAAAGAAAAATTGATATCAACCGGACTAGGTAGAGAGGCCTCTAAGACCTTCTAGCCAGATACCTTGAAGCTTCATTGAATAGACCTCGGCAAAACTAGAGGAGCAAAACCTCGAATAAGGGAACAATTTGGGCTTCTTTCTAGAAAAACTTTGGAAACGGCTTTAGGATCTCTTGAATAAAAACTAAGGATGGTGTAATCACCTCCTTCTGGTCCAATACCTAGGCCTCCCTATGAATGGGCAATGATAAGATCAGTGGGGAGAAATCCTTAATGGCTGACACAGCCTATTCCTTCTTCGGAGTTGACACTTCCGAATCTGGAGACGATTCCACTATCTCTTCAATAACAATCAAAGTCGGGGGAGATAGTGTCCATAGGGGGACCTTGAAAACATGTTCTTTCAATTACTCATCCCAATCTTTCCTAGAAACCACGGACATAGCACTATGGCTAGTTCCTTCTTGTCATCAAGGAGGGCATAGACTAGTCGCCATGTAATCAATCCTGCGTATGACCTTCCTTTCTATCCAAATAATACCACGGCTGGCTAGACTCTGAACCTATGCTCTATGCACCTTGCAATTTAATAGGGCATGCTTATTCCCACTATCACAAAATGAGCAGACTTCCTAATCAAATCTTGGGGCTCCTAGATTTTCCAAAGCAATATGGCTTTCTTAGGCTAAAGCCCACAACATGGCTTTCCAAGGGAATGAGGGGGATGAGAAATCGGAGACCCTTTCTTCCACTGGAGAGATAGCATTCACATTCCCTTCTGCATAAGAGGGCAAGGGATTGGTGATAACATTCGGCCTTAGAATGTCCTCAAATTGCAGCAACTTGTTGTCAATGAGATCTTAGATTCGAGATCTCAAAGGTATATGTTCCTCCAAGGTGTGCCTTTCAGCCTTGAAATGGTGCTTACACTTCTTAGATGGATCAAAACCAGGGGGAGGAGGACCATCCCAAGGCTTCATAAACATAGGAGTCACCAACTTCTTTTCCAACAAATAAGGATAAAGCTCTAACATGGGCATTGGCAATAGAGGACAATTTTGTGGCTCTCTTATAGGATACTAGGGTTGATTTGACCTACTCTAATTAAACACTCAGTGAGGCGCCTGAGCTGGCTGAACCTGCTATTGATAAGGCTAAACAATTGGAGCAGCATAAGTAGAAGTAGAACCCCTTGGCCTCTCGGGTGTCCTTGCAATCATATGGACATCGGCTGCCTTCTCTTTATGGCTAGTTGCCTTCTTTACCCGTTGTTCTATCATAAAATGCAAAGAATCATGATCGGCCATCTTCTTACTCCTAATAACCTCATCAATATGCTCTCCAATGAGAATTAGGTTTACAAAATGAGTAACTTGAGCACTGATCATCTTCTCATAATACGGAGTCTTAAGGTTATCAATGAACCACTTGATCATCTCCTCTTCCATCATAGGAGGAAGCACCTACGCGGCTAATTCATGCCACCTTTGGGAATAATTATGGAAAGATTCCCCACTTTTCTTTTTTGCTCTTTAAAGGGTTGTACAGTCAAGAGCTATCTCTGTATTGAAACGGTAATAATCCAGAAAGGCATTGGCCATCTCTCTCAAGCTAGAGGTCTTTTCCAATCTCAAATACCATGTGACTATAGAGCCAGTTAAGCTATTAGGGAAAACTTAATAGAGCAAAGTTTGGTTGTCCCCATAGGGTAACATCTTTCTATTGAACATGCGCAAATGGGCATAAGGATCTCTGAAGCCATCTGACAAACTCAGGTGACTTAAACTTGGGAGGAATGATAACCTGGGGGAAATTGGACAAATTGTCAAGATCAATGCTTCCCAAAAAGCTTGAACTCTCCATAACGCGCATCTTTTTTGTCAAGGTTTCCAGTTGGTTCTTAACATGATTGTAGCTGGACTTCGAGGTCTTATCCTTAGAAGGATCCACTTCCTTGTTACCTCCCTGTGGGCCAATGGGCGGTTTGGTTCGATCATTGTTTGGATTTGGCGGCGATGTCTTGCCTTTGGGCTGAAGCACGGAATCTTGCACTTCCAGAGTGGGACTAGATGAGGTACGCCCACCTCCTACAACTAACTGTTGCATCATGCGCATCATTTCTGCCATCTGTTCTTTCATTTGAATGAACTCAACGACCCTCACCTCGGTAAGCAGGGTATTACTAGTAGACATCTTTCTAGCACAAGACCTAATGGTAATGGGATCACGATGTGATGGTATCTTTGACTGTTTCCTGTAAGCAATCTTTTCTCTTTATAATCCTAGAAAGAATAAAAGAATAAAAGAATGGGTTTTTATTTAAAATGCACTAACACAAAGTCAGTTTAGGTCCTTACTTATTTAAAATGCACCTATCATTTTCAAAAAGTGGTTGGAACCCTTGGCTGGGTTTTTATTATGTTGAGTTTCTGAAGTGATGCGGAATTAATCCATAAGGTTGGCAAGTCACTGGAACTTTCACATCATGCTTGAAAATGTCTCACTTTTTATTACATAACATCAAAAGAATGCTTTTACAAAACTTGGCCTTTTACAATGCCCCCAAAACTGGGCTTGTTACAAGGGCTCCAAAAACTGGACTTTTTACAATGCCTTAAGGCGGATACAAAGAATTTCAATTTTACAAAATGCAAAGGCTTCATTGATGGCCCAGCTTTCTTGAAAAGATCTTGGACTTTTGGCAATATCCTCCTTGATGCGGAGTTCCAGCTACTTGCCACCAATTTTATCTATTCACATTTAAATGATGGAATCATTAATGTATGCATGCATGCCCTTGTAGGGTTGGAAACCCTTAAGGTCTGGGTATAATCTGTTGGGTTAAAATGAATTAACCCCTTGAAATTAATTAATTACTCAAGTTAATTAATTAGTCAAATTACCTGCAATAACGTGGCAGCACAAACAAATCACCAAATTATCTAAATGCAGCGGAAAATAAATTTGACACAAATAATTTGTTTACAAATGGGGAAAACCACTAAGGCAAAACCCCACAGGGTGAATTTAAGGTCACCACTCTCGACAATCCACTATTATCAATCACAAGTGGTTACAAGTATAAAGAATCTGATAGGCCAAAAATGTATTGACTCCTTGTGATGATTAATTGATTAATTAGCCAAGTTGAATTAATTAATCAATTTAACATGCAAACACGTGGTAGCACAAACAAATCACCAATAAACTAAAGTGCAGTGGAAAATAAATTAATACGGTGATTTGTTTACGAATGGGAAAAACCTCCAAGGCAAAAACCCCATCGGGTGATTTTAAGGTCACCACTCTCGAGAATCCACTATTATCAAAACAAGCGGTTACAAGTAAAGGAATCCCAGTACCTTATACCAACCTACAGTTGAACCCTTACCCCAATACCCAATTAAACTTGTTTTGTAGTGACTGTTGGAAAATCTGGTTTTGTATCTCATACAAAACACACAGCGGAAGCAACAAACATGGATCTATTTCATTCATGATTGACAACATGCACAATGTAAATTTTAGAATTTAAGAACAAGATAGAAAGCGTACCTTGGTGTGGTGAAATTCAAAACAAAAGATTAAGAGTGTTCCTTAAGAACACTTTTAATCTTTACTCCAATTACACTTTATGCCTAAGAAGTGTGGTCTCTAAATCAGTTTTCAAGGGAGAATACTTGAGTGGCTTCACTTACACACACACACACACACACACACACACACACCATTTTACAATGATGTCTCTCTTTTTTCTAATAAAAAATTCTGTATGTTTCTCCCTTTATAACTAACTAATTATCTAATTGGGCTAGCTTATTGGGCTTTTCCAATTGGGCTTTAGTGTGTGGCTTGGAGTGGGCCAAAAGGGAGCAATAAGATACTAGCTTCAATGGGCCTTGGACTTTTTTGTCAACTCTTGACAAGTCCAAAGTTACCATTAATTATATTTAATACCACTATATAAATATAATTGCACTCTAGGCCTTATTAATATCCCAAGACTCTAATAACATCATTTGACCCTTCCATGAAATATCCATAGTGAACAAAGTCATAATAAACTGTCATTTTGTAAACAACTATTTTATCCTTGAGTACCTGGTTTAATATTTTAGTTATTCACATTTATTGAAATCTAATTTCAATAAATATAAGCTTTAGTAACTCCTTACTAAAGTGGGGGCCCTGAATAACCATTTCCCATTAGACTTATCTCAAGGGGATATTTTGTGTCTCTACTAAAAGAGATTATGGATTCCATCTTGAGAATATGTGTTCCCTTAACACTACGTGTGGTTACCCAACATACTGAGGTTTTGACCGTGAATATTAGATCTCACTCCTGATATATCAAAGTAATCTACATTTCATGATTAGGTCCACTACCCTCTCAGGATTAAGAGTCTATGAAATTAGAAGTCGTGAGATTTATTATTCTTGTGACAGTTGTTGATTGAATAATTAATCTCACAGTGGTCCAGTTCAATATGTCTTAACTCTTAAGATACATCAACACATCAACTAGAAGTGTCCACTTCTATGATCAAGACAAATCATCTTAGTTGATGTGTTATAGTCTTCGCAGATAAAACGCCCAATTTCATCACCAACTACAAACTACATTTGAGTTTACAAGAAACTTGTGATTTACATCTTCTGTGACTTTTCACATAAATTACATACAATGCATATCATGGACTATGATAATGTCCCATTAATTCATTTATAAATAGTCTTATATAATTAAACAATTTAATTATTTATAACATGCCAATAAATTGGATTTTAGGGCACAAACCCTAACAATGACAATCTCTCATTTTGATGCATGGCTCCCAGTACGTGACTAACTAATTGCGTGGATCCCAGTACGCGATTTCAATCAGCAACTAGAGAAAGATGTTGGCTACAAAGTTCTTCTTCTCTTCAATAGATGAAGATTGTGAAGTTGCTTGGTCACAAAACCCTACGGTATACAAACACAGCAGCTTCTTCAAGAACTAGGGCAAAGCTAGGTTTCCGGTCACACCTGTGGAATTATGCTCTTGTGCAATTGGGCTCTCAGCTGTGTAATCAAATACGGCCCTTAAAATAATCTTTATATATGTCTAGGGTTATGAGAAAAGAAGTCCCAAAGACATCTTCACGGATTGGAATCAAAACAGATCTGAAATTTTTTTTTTTCATAAACCTCGACAGATGCTTATTTGTCAAGCTGCTGTCAAGCCACGGGCTTCAACAACTCCACATATCTCGATAGATGTTAGCTGTCGAGCTTTAATGAACAACACTTTCTCAACTTGAATTTCGGACAGACTTGCATGACTTCAGTACTTGGACTTGAACTTTTGTTCCTTGAAGTAGAGGTGTGCAGAAAACCCACCAACCCGCCAAACCTGACCCGACCCAACCCAACCTACCGGATTGGGTCGATTTTTAGGGCTTGGTGGGTTGGATTGGGTTATAAATTTTTTTTTTGGTAGCGGGTCGGGTTGGGTTTGGGTCATAAAATTACAAACCCGCCAAACCCAACCGTACCCACCCATATTTTAATATATATTTAGAATATATTATATATTTAATAAATATTTTTTTAAAGTTAAAACCCAGCTGTAGAGCACTTCATCAATTCCTACAAACATATATAATATAAAATCCTATTACTTTCTTTAATATATATTTAAATATATTATATAATTAGAAAAAATATATGGGTTCAATTTAATAATAAAAAAAAATGTCCAACCCATGGGTTCAACCTGACCCATGTGGGTTGGATTGGGTTGGGTTAGACATATGTGATGGGTTGGGTTGGGTCGAATATTTTTTGACCCACCATGGTGGGTTGGGTCAAAAAATTCCCTCAACCCGACCAAACCCGACCTATGCACACCCCTACCTTGAAGTATTAAACACATCATAGATCTACCCAAATACAAGCAAAATGCATTTGACATAAAATGTTGACATATGTTTCTAACAACTAATCACATATGTCCTAACAATCTCCCCCTTTGGCAATCCGTGCCAAAACCACAATGAACAAATGAACATATGAGAGAAATCATAAATCACTCAACTCATACTCACTTGTTAAGTATAATAAAATCTATCCTGACACAAACTCTTGAAAAAGTTTGCAAGAAGAGAGTTTATGACAAGTAGACTTTGACAACCTGTATTTTAGAAACACTTTAAACAAAACACATCAAGGCATCTTTGTGTGAAGCAGAAATAATAGATTGCATACAAAAGAAAGAAACATGTGTATAAAGAGAGAAAAGAAACAACACATGTAGAGATAGGTGAATAAAACATACATCATCACATATATATCTGAGATAAGCACAATGTATGTAAACATGGTCACAAGACCTAAAGTACAAGAACAATGTATCTCTAAAAGAAAGAAACGAAAAAAATACAAGTAATTCTCACTACATCCCTCAAAACAACACTCCCCCTAACAAAAATCTCCTATATCCTAACTCTTCCCCTAAGCATGACTACTCTCATAACCAAAACTACTCCCCCTTTTTGTCACGAGTGATAAAGGGTAAGAGTGTCAAGTAGACATGTCATCAGAGCTGGAAGAGCTAGCATCTCCATCCTCATCATCATCATCGCCGGAACCATCATCATCAGATGTCTCGGATGCCTCAGGAGGAGGAGAGGGAGACTCCACAAAACCACCCAGGTGAGCCTGCCGTTTAGCAACCAATACAGGTGTTCACCTGACATAACTCGGTAGAAAGTGTATCGAGGCGAGCATCCATGCATTGAAGCTATGCTATGATTGCATCCAAAGTCACACCTCCCGCTGAAGTAGAGGGAGCGGAGGTAGAAGGAGCTGAAGGAGTGGGAGGAGCTACCAAATTGGACCGCCTCGAATGAAACTGCGCCTCGCTCTGTTTAACGGTAGCATAGTCAATGGCACACATAACGAAGGAGTGGTCGGATGAGGGAAAAGGAACAGAAAAATGACATAAAATCCGCGTGATACCTGAAGGAAAGATGAGCTTATCACAGGTTGCCATATCCCTATACATATCTATGATAGAAATAATGAAATGTGAAGGAAAATCTATAGTGAGATCCTCAAGAAGGGACAACAGAAATTGAGCACGGGGCTTTGTGATAGAGTTATAGTGAGAGAGAGGGACAAAACAAAAGTCATCCCTATGTTCATGAATCTAGGCCCTTTAGCAAAGGTCGAACATGGTGTAAACTGACGATCGCCCCAAACAGCTGGGCGCTCACAGAAAGCAGAGATCATCTCGTCTTTGGACACAGTCCTCAGATGCTCACAACTAGGGTAGTCAGGATGCGCAACCCTCGGGACACGAAGTACATCGAATACCAACTCCGGTGTGACCATTATGCGCGTACCTCAAACGCGAGTATGAAAGAGAGGTAGTGAAGTATCAATTCCATGCAGGTTGGAGTAGAACTCCTAGATTAGCATGGAAGGACATATGACCAGGACGTCACATAGTGACTCCCATTCTTGACTGTAAAAGACATTAGGAAGGTCAGTGTCGGCGAAATCTGACAAAATAACTTGGCGTTCCGAATGAACACCTCGTTTAGAGAAGTTCTCCGAGAAGTCCTTTTGGGCTTTCTTATCATGGAACCGAACAAAATAGGGGGTAGGATCAGAAGACGAAGAGGCCCTAGAACGAAGTGGGTTCTGGGACGGAGTAGACTTACATTTTGGTGCCATTGACGCACTAATGTAAACTAGAGAGAGAGGGGGAAGAAAGAAACACTTAGAAAAGTCCCAAGTTGATCAAATATACAGAAATATATATTGAATGTAAAGGACTTATGCATGAGAATGGATGAACATGTGACGTGCAATAGTAATATCATCATGGGCTTAGCCCAATCCAAACCTACCAGCACATAAATAGATTAACTGATATAACACATATCTAAATGCATGAAAATATAGTTATAATGCACATAATGTTGGGAAATTTAGACCCCCGTTGATAGAATTAACAAGTTTTAAACCCAAGTTGTTAATTAGATTTATTATGACTAAAATTTGTTAAAACAAACAAACATCAATATCATGTCACAAATAATATGCAGCAGAAAAATAAATAAGACAAGATATGATGACCCAGGAAAACCAATGAAACCAACTAGTTTCACAGTAAAAAACCTAGGGGGAAACCTTCCCGTAAAGTAATTCACTATAGTAAAGATATGTTTCAAATCTAGTACAAAAATTTTGTCCCTAGACTCTACAATCCTCGTAGATGAACTCAAAGCAGAAACCTTCTACCGCTTCAGAACCTCTAAACTCTTCAATATATGAACGCCACCCTTTTGATGCATAGATCCCAGTACGTGACTCACTCCTTTGCACGAATCCTAGTACGGGACTCACTCACCAACTTGAGAAAGAAGAATGTTGGTTGCAAAATTCTTCACTTCATCAACAATGAAGATCAAGAAGCACTTGGTTACAAAACCCTAAGGCGCAAATGCGCAGTAGCTTCTTTTAGAGAGAATAAGGCTTCGGTCACCTTTTGCATATATTCTCCTTGTATTCTCTCATGTGACTGCCTCTAAAATAAGCCTTATATATGTCTAGGGTTGTGAGAAAAGAAACCCTACACAAATACATAAACTTGGGCCGAAAATCAAATCTGAAAATTCTGATTTCCGTAACCTTGATAGATACCTCGATAGATAGCAGGTGTCGAGCCTCAATAAACCTCGATAGATAGCTATCTGTCGAGTAGCTGTCAAGTAGTTGTCCACAGGTGTCCGCAGGTGTCGAGCTATCTGTCCAGCTTTAGTGAACACCTTTTCTTCACTTGTTTCTTGGTCCAATCTTCATGGCTTTATTACTAGACTTGAACAACATGTTCTTTGAAGTATTAAACACATCCTAGATCTACCCAAATACAAGTAAAGTGCGTTTTGTCAAAGGATTAGCCAACTGCATAAAATATGTCCTTAACACATAAGATGCAATGCATGAAGTTTGTAAGATTAAATCTACAAAACCCATCCCAAAAGTTTTACAAAAACTCAACATTTTGAAAAATCCCCAAAAATTTTCAAAAACTCAAAACCTAGATATGAATGCAGGAAAAGATCATGAAGAAGGAGAGAAAGAGAGATCATACCAAGTGATTTGAAGCAAGAAAAGGCCGAAAATCACGTGGGTTGAAGGTTTTGAGAGAGAACAGAGTGTTTGGGAGGTGAACAGACGCAGATAGATCGAGAGAGATTTAGATAATGAGTATCAAATCGTGCTGAAACCTATATATAGGTGTTTAGTAAATCTCGACAGATAGAGGTGTTGAGAGGTGTCGAGATATAAAGGCTTAGACAGATGCAGCTATAGAGAGGTGTCCAGAGATGTCCACAACAAAAGCTTGATGGATCGAGGAGGTATCAAGGAGCTATCGAGGGGACAGGAGATTTCTCAATTGATCCACCTAACTGTCGAGAGGTATCGAGATTGCGATAAGAATCAACTAAAGAGCTCGATAGATAAGCCAGGTAGCGAGAGGTGTCGAGGAGCTGTCGAGATTGCTTAAAAACAGTTTTTCAAGAAGAGAAAAACATAGATATAAATGCAATCAAGCATGCAACTCAGCCAAGGATCCAAGCAACATTTTAATATCTCAAAATCATCTCTCAACAACAAATTTTAAGCACATAGATCCCAAAAGCACACACACACACACACACACACAAAACAAGTCTAACTGATTTTGTATTTCAAAAAACAAGTTAAGACAGTTTAGTGAGTATACATTAACACATGTAAACCTTGTGATGGCCAAATCACATTTTACTTGCACATGTATCAAGAGTAGCAAAGAATATTGCGTGTTGTGTGTGAAAAACATCGCAAGATTGCATAAGTGTTTCTATGTTATGACGATTTGAGATATGAGAAAATCACTTTAACTCACACACAATCATAACTGTTTGATGGGGACTATTACCTTTAAGGTATATCCTATAACTCTCACTTCTCCTAGAATACACGCTTGCAATCATGTTTTATAGCATTTTTTCTTTTTGCTTTTAATTTCTTTGCATATTTTTCTTTTATTAAGCATATCATGCATGGGTATATAAAAGAGAGAAAAAAGATACCCAATTATGTTAAGCTTTTTGACATTGCATTTCTGATCATCGGTGTGAATAAACTCAAGAGTAAGTGTACCATCTTTGACAAGCTCCCTAATAAGTGATATCGAATCTCTATGTGTTTGGTTCGAGAATGTTGAATCGGATTCTTAGAGACGTTAATGGCACTGGTATTGTCACAGTAAATGGTGAGATGTTCTTGACAAATACCATAATCATGGAGGAGTTTTTGCATCCACAAGAGTTGGGTGCAACAGCTACCGGCAACAATGTACTTAGCTTCTGCAGTGGATAAAGAGATGGAATTCTGCTTTTTGCTCATCTAGAAGACAAGATTATTAGCCACATAAAAACAACCCCCCGAAGTACTCTTTCTATCATCAGCATTCCCAATCCAATCAGCGTCAAAGTACCCAGCTAAGACATCATTAGTGTCCTTGCTGTACCACACACCAAAATCAGCAGTGGTTTTGACATACTTTATGATTCTTTTTAAAGCAGTCATACGAGACTCTTTGGAATTAGCCTGATATCTAGCACACACTCCAAAACTGTAACTAATGTTGGTCTACTAGCAGTAAGGTAAAGAAGACTACCTATCATGCTTCTATATAGAGATGAGTCTACACTTTTACCTAACACGACAATAGTGAGTTTAACATTTGGGCTCATAGGGGTTCTGACAGAACTAGCAGATTCTAAACCGAACTTTTTCACAAGATTCTTAGCATATTTAGATTGAGATAGGAATATACCTAAAGCTTGTTGACGAATCTGCAATCCAAGGAAGTGAGTTAGCTCTCCAATCATGCTCATCTCGAACTCGTCTTGCATGAGTTTTGAGAATCCATGAGCAAGTTCATCCTTAGTCGATCCAAAGATGATGTCATCAACATAGACTTGAGCAACTATCAACTCGCCATCTTCCCTCTTGATGAAGCGAGTCTGATCAGCCTTTCCTCTTGTGAACCCATACGACACCAAGTATTGTGTGAGCCGATCATACCAAGCTCTAGGTGCTTGCTTCAACCCATAAAGTGCCTTCTTGAGGTACAACACATGATCCGAAAAGTGTGGATCAATGAATCCTTTTGGTTGAGCCACATAGACATCTTCTTTAAGTAGCCCATTCAAGAAAGCAGTCTTTATGTCCATTTGGTAAACCTTGAACTTTAAATGGCAAGCTAAGGCAAGGAGAATTCTGATGGACTCCATACGAGAAACTAGGGCAAACGTTTCATCATAGTCTACTCCTTCCATTTGTGAGTATCCTTGAGCTACAAGCCGAGCCTTGTTGCGAATCACATTGCCCTCCTCATCAGTCTTATTGCGGAATATCCACTTTGTGTCGATGATGTGCTCACCCTCTGGTCTAGGTACTAAAGTCCAGACATCATTCCTCTGAAACTGAAGCAGTTCGTCATGCATTGCTTCAACCCAACTTTCATCCTGAAGAGCTTCCTCAACTTTAGTGGGTTCAACCTGTGACAAATAACAAGAATCAGACACAAAGTTAGCAACATATTTATCAATCGTTCATTTCCTTAATGTGAGTTCATTCATATTTCCCACAATAACTTCTAGAGGATGGTTTAACTTAATCCTGGAGGAAGGTCCTTTCTCTTCATGGGGTTCAGAATTTGATGAAGTGGGTATATTTGCAAAATCATCCACAACACTGGGAGTACCTTGAGTACTTGGAGATGCAGGTTCTTGTTCAATAATTTCTTGAACTTCCTTTGACTCAGGAGGAAGAATTTCTTTAGGGAATTCCTTAATGCCTTTCTCAGAACCGGAGTCTGCAAACTCATCAATAACAACATTCACTGTCTCCATTACCTTCATAGTTCTTTTGTTGTATACCCGATAAGCCTTTCTTGTAGAGAAATAGCCCATAAATATTCATTCATCGCTTCGGGAGTCAAACTTTCCCACATTCTCTCTATCCTTGAGGATGAAACAAGTACTTCCAAAGATTCTAAAATACTTCCCATTTGGCTTCCTTCCTTTCCATAATTCATATGGAGTCTTCTTGGTACTGGGTCTGAAGTACACCCTATTAACCGTATGACATGCAATGTTGACGGCTTCTCCCCACAAGTTCCTAGCCACATCCCTATTGTACAACATGGCTCTGGCTATCTCCTGAATAACCCTGTTCTTTCTTTCTATTACACTATTCTGTTGAGGAGTAATAGGAGCAGAGAATTCTTGAAATATACCTGATCTTGTGCAAAAGGACTCCATATACGAGTTCTCGAATTCTTTACCATGGTCACTTCGAATTCGATCAATTTTCAAGCTTTTTTCATTCTGCAGTCTTGTGCACAAGGCTTTAATGTGTTCAGGAGCATCAGACTTGGATCGTAGGAGAATGACCCAAGTGTACCTAGTGAAGTCATCTACCATAACCATGATGTACCTCTTACCACCAAGAGACTCAGTTCTAGTTGGACCCATAAGATCTAGATGTAGAAGCTCCAATGGTCTAGATGTAGCTGATGTTTGAGTGTTTGGATGTTTAGCTTTCGTCTGTTTCCCAAGTTGACATGGTCCACACACCACATTGCTCATTCTACTAAGCTTTGGTATCCCTAAAACTAATTCATGCTTAGATACAATAGAGAGATGTTTGTAACTAGCATGTCCCATTCGTTGATGCCATAGATCTTCATTTGGCAAACGAACGCTATTGCACACAATATTAGCATTAGGAACCAATCCATAACAGTTGTCTAGAGTGTGAACACCACTTATGAGTTTCTTTCCAAACTCATCTATGACAAGACACTTTCCCTTGGAGAATAGCACCATAAAGTCTTGATCACATATCTGACTTATACTTAACAGGTTCACTCTCAAACCTTCTACATATAGAACATTTTCAATGTCCGGCAGTCTAGGTAGAGAGATAATTCCCTTCCCTTTAATCTATGATTTGCTTCCATCACCAAAAGTGACATTGCCATTTTTCTTAAACTCGAAAACCTTGAAGAGGGATCGGTCTCCAGTCATGTGTCTTGAGCAACCACTGTCAAGGCATCACAAACATGTGTCCATAAGTTTATATGCAGACTTCATCATAAAACACACTTCGTGCTTAGAAGACAGATCAGTGGGGATGGTGCTTTCTCTCATTAGCCTTTTACAAGCTAAACCTTTAATTTTCACTCTTTTTAGACGAACTCCTTTGCATATTTTCATTCTAAGACAGTCTAGTTTCCTTTTAGTCAAACTGAGATATTTTTCAATAGTCATCATAAGAGAATTCAAATAACTTTTAGACTTGTGTTTTCTGAGACACTAAACTAAATAGAGATTAGAAAAACAAGATGTATTTGAAAACAAAGATCTCTTCAAGCTGGTTACAACCATGACAACAGGGGTTAATGGATCAACACAGCAAAGATTAAACCCTAATCAGAGTGTGCCTGCTCTGATACCACTTGATAGGCCAAAAATGTATTGACCCCTTGTGATGGATTAATTAGCCAAGTTGAATTAATTAATCAATATAACATGCAAACGCATGGTAGCAAAAACAAATCACCAATAAACTAAAGTGCAGCGGAAAATAAATTAACACGGTGATTTGTTTACGAATGGGGAAAACCTCCAAGGCAAAAACCCCGCCAGGTGATTTTAAGGTCACCACTCCCGAGAATCCACTATTATCAAAACAAGCAGTTATAAGTAAAGGAATCCCAGTACCTTATACCAACCTACAGTTGAACCCTTACCCCAATATCCAATTGGACTTGTTCTATAGTGACAATCTCTCCTTTTGATGCACGGCTCCCAATACGTGACTAACCAATTACGCGGATCCCAATACGCGACTTCAATCACCAATTAGAGAAAGATGTTGGCTGCAAAGTTCTTCTTCTCTTCAATAGATGAAGATTGTGAAGTTGCTTGGTCACAAAACCTTACGGTGTACAAACACAGCAGCTTCTTCAAGAACTAGGGCAAAGCTAGGTTTTCGGTCACACTTGTAGAATTATGCTCTTGTGCAATTGTGCTCTCAGCTGTGTAACTAGATACGACCCTTAAAATAATCCTTATATATGTCTAGGGTTATGAGAAAAGAAGTACCAAAGACATATTCACGGATTGAAATCAAAACAAATCTGGAATTTTGTTTTTCATAAACCTTGGCAGATGCCTATCTGTCGAGCTGCTGTCGAGCCACAAGCTTCAACAACTCCACAGATCTCGATAGATGCTAGTTGTCGAGCTTTAATGAACAACACTTTCTCAGCTTGAATGTTGGACAGACTTGCATAGCTTCAGTACTTGGACTTGAACTCTTTTTCCTTGATGTATTAAACTTATCCTAGATCTACCCAAATACAAGCAAAGTACATTTTGTCAAAGGATTAGCCAATTACATAAAATGTTGACATATGTTTCTAACAACCAATCACATATGTCCTAACAGAATCTTACCAAACCCTATGGCCTATCCCGAAATACCAACCTACAGTTGAGCCCTTACCCCAATACCCAATTGGACTTGTATTGTAGCGGTAATCTCTTCGTTCAATGCACGAATCCTAGTACATGCCTAACTAATGATGCACAGATCCCAATACGTGACTAATTCCTTTGCACGAATCCCAGTACGTGACTCACTCACTAACATGAGGAAGATTGTTGGCTACAAAGTTCTTCAGTTCATCAAAAATGAAGATCAAGAAGCTCCTTGGTCACAAAACCCTTGGCGTAAAGACGTAGTAACTCTATAGAGGAATGATGAACTAGATCACAATATGCTTGTATTCTGTTTGCATCACCTTTGCATATTCTATGCATAATGCGATGGCCTTTTAAATAAGCCTTATATATGTCTAGGATTGTGAGAAAAGAAACCCTACACAAATATATTAAAATATGCATGTAATCAGATCTGGAAAACCTAATTTTGTAATTCTCGACAGATACAGCTTGTGTCGAGCTTTTGTCGAGCTTCGACATTAAATCTCGATAGAAAGGATATTGTCGAGCTTTAATGACCAGCACTTCTGTCACTTGTTTCTTGGTTAGACTTGCATATCTTCAATATTTAACTTGAACGCTTATTTCTTGAAGTACTTGACCCATCCTAGATGTACCAAATTACAAGTACAATTCGTTTTGTCAAAGAATTAGCCAATTACATAAAATATGTCCTAACAATCTCCCCCTTTGGCAATCCGTGACAAAACCATAAAAAACAAATAATCATAAGAGAAGTCTTAAATCACTCACCTCATAACCACTTGTTGAAATACAACATAAATCTAACCTTAACAAAAACTCTTGAAAAACTTTGCAAGAAGAGAGTTCATGGCATGGTAGACTTTTACAACCTGTCTTTCTGAAACACTTCAACAAAATTCATCGAGGCATCATATGTGAAATAGAAATAAAGATTGCATACATAAAGAAACATGTGTATAAAGAGAGAAAAGAAACAACACATGAAGAGATAGGTGAAGAAAAACATACATCATCATATATATGAAACTAAAGTACAATGTATGTCATAAATGGTTACACAACCAGTAACAAGAGGCTAATATAAAGATAAGAAAAGAAAAATACATGTAAACCTCACTACATCCCTCAAAAACTATAAACACTTCCCCTATCAAAAAAATCATATACTAACTCTTCCCCTAAAAACAAGACTACCCTCAAACCAAAACTACTCCCCCTTTTTGTCATGAATAACAAAGGGCAAGTCACTGTCATCACTAGAAGAGCTCATCATCGTCATCATCACCATCCGAGGCCTCTAGAGAAAGAGAAGGAGAAGAGGCAAAGCCAACCATGTGAGATCAGTCATTTCCACACATGGCTGCTTCGGACAAAGCTGGGCCTCGCTCCACCAAATAGAACCGGTGCTGATGGCACCCATGGTGGTGAAGAATGGAGATGAAAGAATATCGATGGAGAAGTACCGAAGGATCCGCGTGATAGTCGAAGGAAAGATGAGGTTATCACGGGTGGCAATGTCCTGATACACATCTAGAATGGATGTGATGAAGTGAGAGGGAACATCTATATAGAGATCCTCCAAAAGAGCAAGAAGGAAATGAGCACGAGGCTTAGCAATGGAGTTATAGTGAGACAACGGAGTAAGAGTAAATGTCATCACCATGTTAAGGAACCTTGGGCCTTTGGCAAAGCTCGAGCATGGGGTGTTTAGCTTACCACCCCATGTGGAAGGAGTCTTATAGAAGTGAGAGAGAAGCTCATCTTTAGACATGATTCTAAGAAGCTAACAGCCAAGGTAGTCAGGATGCACTAACCTATGATGCGTGTACCTTAGATGTCAGTAGCAAATCCAAGCACAGAGGTATTGATGCTATGTATATTGGAGTAAAACTCCTGTATAAACATAATAGGACACCTTAAAGGACTCTCATAGAGAGAAGCCCAACCCCTGGTCCAAATGACAGTGAGGAGAGGAGTGTCAGAAAAGTCCGACAGGATAACTTGGTGTTCCGGATGAACACCACATTTCTGGAAGTTCTTCGAAAAGTCCTTCTGGGCCTTCTCATCATGGAACTGGATGTGAGAGGGAGGATCAGAAGAAGAAGAAGACCCAGAACCACGAAGAGGGTTCTGAGCTAGAGTAGATTTGCGAGGCTTAGGTGCCATAGCACAGCCTATCTGAGAGAGAGAGAGAGAGAAACAGAACACATCACAACCAGAAAAAGAAAGAAAAGAAAGAACGTATGCATGAACATGTGAGGTGCAAAAATAAAGAGCATCATGGGCAAAACCCAATCCAACCTAACAACACTCACAATTTTAATCAAGCAACAGTCCTAAAATGCATGAAACATAGTTATAATGCATATAGAATGTAATGCATGAACATATAACAACAAAATCACAAAAACCAACCCAAAAAAATTCAAGAAAAACTAAAAAACCCCAAAATTTTTGAAAAACCCCAAAACCTAGGTCTAAAAATGCATGAATGCATGTAGAAAGAAGGATTAAGAGATCTTACCAAGTGATTCTAGCTTGGATTAGGCTGAAAACTTGATGGGTTGAAGGATTTTAGAGAGAAAAAGGGTTTTGGGTCGAGAGAGAAGAGTTTTCTGTCGAAGAAAAAAGTGAGAAATGAAGTCTGAATCTCGTCTAACCTTTAAATAGAAATACCAACTCGATGGATCAAAGATGCTATCAAGATTTGTCGAGCACTAAATCTCGATAGAAATGAATTTTTAGAGGTACTGTCATGGATCTATTGATGGCAAAACACTTCAATGGATCGAGAAGCTGTCGAGAATCTATTGGTCACACAAAATGCTTAGAAAATTTGGCTTGATGGATTGAGAAGCTGTCAACATGCTGTCGAGTTTTCATCAAGAAGAAACCCAGAAATCTCAATGGATCGAAGATCTGTCGAGATTCCATTAAGGCTGAAGAAAGATAGCTCGATAGAAGTGGAATTTGTCGAGGATCTGTCAAGAAGCTGTCAAGCTTGTAGAAGAGGAGTTTTTCAAGGAGGAAAAACACATAAATATGAATGCAACAAGCAAGCAAACATATAAAGATGAATGCAACAAGCAAGCAAACACATAAAGATGAATGCAACAAGCAAGCCGCTCAAACAAGGATCCACACAACATATTAAGCTCTCAAAACATCTCTCAACATATAAGCAATGCATCCATAGATCCAGAAACACACCCACACACTAAACAAGTCTAACCAATTTTATATTTCAAAAACAAGTTAAGACAATTTAGTGAGCATATATTAACACATGTATTCCTTGTGATGACCAAATCAAATTGTACCTGCACATGTATCAAAAGTAGTAAATAATTTTTTCATGTTGTGTGTGAAAATATAACAAGTGTGCACAAGTTTCTCATATTCTGACAGTTTGAGATATGAGAGAATAAAAAACACTCACACACAATCATAATTGTTTGATGGGGACTGTCACCTTCAAGGTGTTGGGGTTTATGCCCTAAAATCCAATTTATTGGCATGTCATAAATAATTAAATTGTTTAATTATATGTGACTATTTATAAATGAACTAATGGGACATTATCTTAGTCCATGAGATGCATTGTATGTGATTTAGTCATAGAAGATGTAAATCATAAATTCCTTGTAAACTCAAAATGTTGGTTGTAGTCGGTGATGAAATTGGACGTTTCATCTACGAAGATTATAACATATCAACTAAAATGATTTGTCTTGATCATGGAAATGGAGATTTCTAGTTGGTATGTTGATATGTTTTAAGAGTTAAGACATATTGAACTGGACCGCTGTGAGATTTATTATTCTCCTAACGACTGTCAAATGAATAATAAATCTCACGACTTCTATTTACATGAACTCTTAATCCTAAGAGAATAATGGACCTGATCATGAGATGTAGGTTGCTTTGATATATCAGGAGTGAGATCTATTAGTCACGGTCCAAACCTCAGTATGTTGGGCAGCCACATTTAGTGTTGATGGAACATATATTTTCAAGATGGAATTCATAGTCTCTTAACGGATTTACAAAATATTCCCTTGAGATAAGTTTAATGGGTTTGGTTATTCAGAGAGTTAGGCCCTACCACTTTAGTAAGGAGTTACTAAAGTATATTTTTATGGAATTGGATTTCATAAATATATAATGAATAACTTAAATGATTAAATTGGGTACTCAAGGATTAAGATGTAGTAATCTTCAAAGTGGCAGTCTACATCCATGACTTTGTATTACTACGAATATTTTATGAAGGGGTTGTATGTACAATAAAGTCTTGAGATATAATTTATAGATAAGGCCTAGAGTGCAACTATATTTATATAGTGGTATTAAATATAGTTAATGGTAACTTTGGACTTGTCAAGAGTTGACAGAAAGTCCAAGGCCCATTGGAGCTAATGTCTTATTGGTCCCTTTTGGTCCCACTCCAAGCTACACACAAGAGCCCAATTGGAATGGCCCAAAAGGCTAGCCCAATTAGATAATCAATTATATATAAGGAGAGAAACAAACAGAATTTCTAAGAGGGTTTTCATGAGTGTTTTCATACAAGGAATGAAATGGTTTGTATGTAAGTGTTTGACACTCTCCTATTCTCTCTTTGATGAAAACTGACTGAGAGACTGCACATCTTCGGCATAAAGTGGAATTGGAGTGAAGATTAAAAGTGTTCCCAAGTGTTTCCAATCTTTGGTTTTGAATTTCACCACACCAAGGTACGCTTTCTTGTTCTCTAATTCTGAAACTTACATAGTACATGTTATCAATTGCGAATGAAGTAGATCCGTTAATTTTTCCGCTGCGCATGTTTTGTATGAGATACAAACAAGTATTTTCCTGTATATTCCAACACAAGGTACATCATATAACTCCCACATCTCCTAGAAACATGCTTGCAACCATATTTAAAAGCATTTTGATTCTTTTTGCTTTTATATTCTTTGCATATTTTCTTTTTGAACATATCATGCATGGGCATATAGAGAGAGAGAGAAGAAATACCCAATTGTGTAAGCCAAAATATCAAAATTTTGCTATGCGAAGCACATAGCTGTTATACATGATTGGCGAGTTTTAGTGGTGAGATGGTTATTTATGTTTTTCTCTTAGGATTTTCTAATCATTCCCATAAAAAAGAGTGATATGAGTATTAAGTGTAAAAGAGACAAACTTAATTGTACTCATCACAAACATGAGCCACAAAACTCACTTGCTTAGTTGTGCATTATAGTGCTCATCTAAGCTATAAGAGATACAAAGTTTAGAAAACTTTGTTTCAATGGCCATCCAAGGTACACAAGTAGCAAAACACACAAACACATACTATTTTTGTATTTTTCTGATTTTTCAATTTTATTTTTATTTTTATGTAAAAAAAAATAAAACTAAACTAAAAACAAACAAACAAAAACATGTTAAACAAACAAAGCATAAAACTAGACTGACTAAAAAACAAGAAGGCAAAACACACAAGTAATGCAAGAAAGAGAGAGAGAGAGAGAGAGAGAGAGACTGTAATCACTTTGAGCCTTTTTCCTTCCACACCTTGGAAGAACCTTTCCTTTGTGCGAACCTTTGATCCTGAAAAGAGAGGGAAGAATTGAAACCGATCAATTTCAAAAAGAACATGAGGGCCTTGAGAAGATCTCCAAGATGACCCATAAATGGTGGAAACTGACCTTGACCACCAGATGATAAAACATTATTGCTCAGTTGAATGACTAACCACTTATAGCAATTTGGACGAGTGTGTCCCGAAGCTCTACAGTGATGACAGGAATTGTAGCTTCTTTGGTTAAGACTTCTTATTTTTAGCCTTATTTCTTTCTTAGCCCTAAAGTTTCAAGCCTCTTTCTTCTCTGTTAAGGACATATTTTATTTAGTTGGCTAATCCTTTGACAAAACGCACTTTACTTGTATTTGGGTAGATCTAGGATGTGTTTAATACTTCAAAAAACATGTTGTTTAAGTCTAGTATTAAAGCCATGAAGATTGGACCAAGAAATAAGTGAAGAAAAGGTGTTTACTAAAGCTGGACACCTGCTAGACACCTGCGGACAGCTGCTCGACAGATAGCTATCTATCGAGATTTAATGAGGCTCGACATATACTATCTATCGAGGTATCTATCAAGGTTACAGAAATCAGAATTTTCAGATATGATTTTTGGGCCAGGCTTTTGTATTTGTGTAGGGTTTCTTTTCTCACAACCCTAGGCATATATAAGGCTTATTTTAGAGGCCATCACATAAGAGAATACAAGGAGAACATATGCAAAACGTGACCAAAGCCTTATTCTCTTAAAAAGAAGCTACTACGTCTTTGTGCTTTAGGGTTTTGTAACCAAGTGCTTCTTGATCTTCATTGTTGATGAAGTGAAGAACTTTGTAGCCAACATTCTTCTACCTCAAGTTGGTGAGTAAGTCACATATTGGGATTCATGCAAAGGAGTTAGTCATGTACTGGGATCCGTACATCAAAGGGTGGCGTTCATATATTGAAGAGTTTAGAGGTTCTGAAGCGGTAGAAGGTTTCTACTGTGAGTTCATCTACGGGGATTGTAGAGTCTAGGGACAAAGGTTTTGTACTAGATCTGAAACTTCTCTTTACTATAGTGGATTGCTTTTCGGGAAGGTTTCCCCCCAGGTTTTTTACTGTGAAACTGGTTAGTTTCATTGGTTTCCCTAGGTCATCATATCTTGTCTTATTTATTTTTCCGCTGCACTTATTTGTGACATGATATTGATATTTGTTTTTTTTTAACAAGTTTTATGCACAATAAATCTAATTAACAACTTGTGTTTAAAACTTGTTAATTCTATCAACCGGGGTCTAAATTTCCCAACATTCTCTATCTTGGGGGGTGCTCCTAGAATAGATTTGCCCTTGTCTATGTTCTCACTAGCTATTTCAGTTTTAGATTTCATTGTTCTCAGAATTAACATTATTAGCAGGTGAGAGAAAAATAGTTCTATTAGAAGAGGTAGTATGAGAAGAGTTAGAGAGTTCATACCCCAAGCGGTTTTGTTAAAAGCTGATTTCTAGAGGTTCAGCATTTCATCCAGCTTTGCACTAGGAATCCTCTCCAATTGAGCTCGAACTTGGAATGATTCTGATTCAAGCTTCTTGGTTCTTTTAGCCAAGAAATTGTTCTCAAAATTTAGTGCTCCAATGACTTGGTTGGCTTCATCAACCTTGGTAGAGAGCTCCTCTTGTTCCAGCTCTATTTCACTAAGCTTCTTAGTAGATAGCCTATACAATTTCTCATGCTTTTTAGACACCTTGTATAACTTTGCATAGGCTGTATGGATGTCATCCTGAGCATCCATCTTCTTGAACTTGAATTCCATTAAGTCCTCTTCTTCATCCACTTCTTCTATGATCCCCTCAGTAGGACCTACTATAGTAGTGAAAGCATTCAAGATTCCCTCATCATCACTATCATATGACTTGGTCTTAGGCTCGATATCACCCAAGGTAGCAACCAGAGCCTTGCTTTTCCCAATCGACTTGAGATATGTTGGACATTCTTGTTTCATGTGTCCAAGACCTTGACATCTGGAGCACTTTGGTCCGAAGGGAATGGTATATTGATCTCCATCCCTAGCATTCTTCTTCCCTCTGTCTTGAATTTTGAATTGAGAAGAACCAAATTGCTCACGGTCCTTGTCAAAACATTCACATTCTTCATGAACTTCTTGAGCTGCCTAGTGATGTAGGACTTCATCTTGGAATCTTCATCATCTAAAAACTCATCAATCTCAATGCTTTTTGCCTTCAGTGCCATGATCTCACTTCTGGTTCCTTTCCCAAGTCTAGTCAAACCTAATTCATAGGTTTGTAGGTTGCCAGTCAGCTCTATCAAAGGAATGGTGTCAATGTCCTTTGACTCTTCAAAAGCCGTTATCTTGGCATGAAACCTCTCAAGCAAAGACCTTAGCACATTTCTTACAACCTTGGGTTCAAGAATGGTTTTCTCAAGATTAAAGGCTGAGTTGACTATGTTTTTGAGTTTGTCATAGAACTCATCAAATGACTCATCATCCTTCATCTTTATCTCCTCAAAGCTAGTCGTGAGCTTTTGGAGCTTTGAATCCTTAACAACTTTGGTACTGTAGGGGTATTGGGCCCAGTAATTCATGAAGGATGGCCCAACGAAGTCTTTTGGGCTGGAAACCCAAATCCGAAGACATCAAAGTGATCGTGGAGTATCTAAATGTCCAAATACGTCCGAGGAGTAGATTTGTCCTCGGATTATTAGGCCGAGGACATAGGAAGAGAAGGTTAGTGTCCCCGGGTTATATTATAAAGAATCCTACGATTATGGGAATACACAGTACACGTGGAAGACAATAGAAAGAGCGGTGGAATGTCTAAAGTAAAGCTGCTACCACCGCCCATACATTAAAAGCTCTGTAATTGACACGCTGACTGTATAGATGGAAGGATGGGACCTGAGCATGGAGCTTGGGACTTGGTCCCTAATCCCAGCGGGCTTTAGGGAAGAATGGATGGGACAAGTATCCGAAATGAGGATTGCAACCAAAAAGTGGAAGATGATGAAGAGAGGAAAAGGAGTATAAATAGAAGGGAAGACATATGAGAAAAGAGGAGGACTTTTGGAGTAGAAGAGAGAGAGCCAATAGTAGATGATAATCAACATTTGTATCCAAACTCAAAGAAATACTATTATAAACTATCCTCAGATTTCGTTCGAGGAGGAATTCGATATCTTACTTTTGCAAACAACTCTTTAATTTGTCCCATTGGGCCCAAAGCCCATCCTTTCCCTGATTGTCTAAACCATCCTTCAAATCTAGATTACAAACCCATCCTCTACAAATTTATTGTAAAGAAAGGCCTTTCAAGCCCATCTCCCACCAGTCAGAGTTTGGGAATTTGAATTGTGTCCTTACAGGTACCTTTATAGGTTGTCTGGAGGATGGTCCATGCTTCCTTTGAAGTTTTAGTTGTGGATATTTTCTTAAACTCCTCATTCGTGATCGCACTGAATATGGCGTTCAATGCTCTGCTGTTGAAGTTTGCCACTTTGATCTTTGCATCATCCCAATCAGTTGGCGCTTCTTTTGGCTTAGTCCAGCCAATCTCCACAGCTTGCCACACTTTCTCATCTAAAGACAATAAGAAAGCTCTCATGCATACTTTTCAATATGCATAGTTAGTGCCATCAAATAAAGGAGGTACAATAAGAGATTGTCCTCTATCCATGACAAACAGGGGTTAATGGATCACACAGCAAAGATTAAAACCTAATCAGAGTGTGCTTGCTCTGATACCACTTATTGGTTTAAAATGAATTAACCCCTTACAAAATAATTAATTTCCTAAGTTAATTAATTAGTCAAATTACATGCAATAGAGTGGCAGCACAAACAAATCACCAAATTATCTAAATGTAGCAGAAAATAAATTTGATACAGGTGATTTGTTTACGAATGGGGAAAACTATCGAGGGAAAACCCCACCGGGTGAATTTAAGGTCACCACTCTTGAGAATCCACTATTATCAATCACAAGTGGTAACAAGTATAAGGAATCTTACCAAACCCTATGGCCTATCCCGAAATACCAACCTACAGTTGAACCTTTACCCCAATACCTAATTGGACTTGTATTGTAGTGGCAATCTCTTCGTTCAATGCACGAATCTTAGTACGTGACTAACCAATAATGCACGGATCCCAGTACATGACTAACTCACCAACTTGAGGAAGATTGTTGGTTGCAAAGTTCTCAGTTCATCAACAATGAAGATCAGGAAGCTCCTTGGTCATAAAACTCTAGGAGTAAAGACACAGTAGCTTTTATAGAAAGAATGATAAACTAGTTTATAATATACTTGTATTCTGTTTGCGTCACCTTTGCAGATTTTATGCATAATGTGACGGCCTTTAAAATAAGCCTTAATATGTCTAGGTTTGTGAGAAAAGAAACCTTACCCAAATATATTAAAATATGCGTGTAATCAGATCTAGAAAACTTGATTTCGTAATTCTCGACAGATACAGCTTATGTCGAGCTTCAACATTAAATCCCGATAGAAAGGATTCTGCTGAGCTTCAACCAAACTTTAATGACCAGCACTTCCTTCACGTGTTTCTCGGTCAGACTTGCATGGCTTCAATACTTAACTTGAATACTTGTTTCTTGAAGTACTAAACCCATCCTAGATCTACCCAATTATAAGTACAGTGCGTTTTGTCAAAGGATTAGCCAATTACATAAAAAATGTCCTAACACGATCTAATGTACAAGTAATATAGTTGCTTTTCCCTAGGGGTTGGTCACAAATGCTATGCAAGCAGGACAGATAGAACCTGGAGTAAAGCACAACTTTTCAATGTAAGCAAAAAGGACAAGACCTACAAACAAAAACTGGACACTTTCCCCTTAACTCATTTTGAAAACAATCCTAACAAGGATATGCTACCCTAGGCTTGACTGTTCACTCAGCTTGGCTTTGCCTAGTCCTCACGGGAATTTGACTAACTCTAGGCCAACTATTTGAGATAGGGCTTAACAAATGTGAGTTGGTCCTAATCTTAGGGGGGACCTTGATCAACTAATCCTTCCTTCGTAGAAGTTGTGGGATAGAGTGGATCAAGGGAGCCTTTTTAGCTACTCCTGTCCACTAATGGATTCAAAAGTGCCTATAAGTCGGTGCCCAATATCTACTCTAAGGTCTGTGCGTCAATAATCTGAAGGAAAAATTCTGGTTTTGTATCTCATACAAAACACACAGCGGAAGCAACGAACTAGGATCTATTTCATTCATGGTTGATAACGTGCACTATGTAAATTTCAGAATTTAAGAACAAGATAGCGTACCTTGGTGTGGAGAAATTCAAAACAAAGATTAGAAGTACTTGGGAACACTTTTAATCTTCACTCCAATTCCACTTTACGCCCAAGATGTGTGGTCTCTCAATCAGTTCTTCAAAGGGAGAATGAAAGTGTGCCTCACACTCTCTCACACACCGTTTCTTTTTCTTTTCTAATCTCTTCTCTAATAAAAATTTTGTATGTTTCTCCCTTTATAACTAACTGATTATCTAATTGGGTTGGCCTATTGGGCCTTTCCAATTGGGCTTTAGTATGTGGCTTGGAGTGGGACCAAAAGGGACCAATAAGACACTAGCTCCAATGGGCCTTGGGCTTTTCCGTCAACTCTTGACAAGTCTCAAGTTACCATTAATTATATTTAATACCACTATATAAATATAATTTCACTCTAGGCCTTATTAATAAATTATATCCCAAGACTTTATTATACACGTAACCCCTTCATAAAATATTCGTAGTAACACAAAGTCATAAATGTAGACTGCCACTTTGTAAATTACTACATCTTATCCTTGAGTACCCGGTCTAATTCTTTAAAGCTATTTATTATATATTTATGAAATCCAATTTCATAAATATATACTTTAGTAATTTCTTACTAAAGTGGTTAGGCCTAACTCTCTGAATAACTGAAACCATTAAACTTATCTCAAGGGAATATTTTATATCTCTATCAAGAGACTATGAATTCCATCTTGAGAATATATGTTCCATCAACACTAAATATGGCTGCCTAACATACTGAGGTTTTGACCATCACTTCAGATCTCACTCCTGATATGTCAAAGCAACCTACACTTCATGATCAGGTCCATTATTCTCTCAGGATTAAGAGTTCATGCAAATAGAAGTCGTGAGATTTATTATTCATTTGACAGTCGTTATGAGAATAATAAATCTCACAGCGGTCCTGTTCAATATGTCTTAACTCTTAAAACATATCAACATATCAACTAGAAGTCACCACTTCCATGATCAAGACAAATCATCTTAGTTGACACGTTATAGTCTTCGCAGATGAAATGCCCAATTTCATCACCGACTACGAACTATAAATTCTGAGTTTACAAAGAACTTGTGATTTACATCTTCTGTGACTTTTCACATAAATCACATACAATGCATCTCATGGACTATATGATAATGTCCCATATTCATGTTACCATTATTTTAGATAATAATAAAATAACTTTATCAATCACAATATTAAGTCATACATCATGTCATACATAATATCATACATAGCATCATACAATAGGATTTAAGGGCACTAATCCTAACAGTCTTTCACTTACCCTAATGACTATTATGCACTAATCTAACTCTCATTCCTTCCAAATGTGACTCGGAAACCCTTTGAGGCAAGACTTTAGTAAAGGGATCTGCTAGATTATTTGCACTTTCAATCTTTGCTACCACAGCATCTCCACGAGCAACAATGTCTTGAATGATGTGGTACTTCCTCTCAATGTGCTTTCCTTTCTTGTGATTCCTTGGATCTTTGGATTGTGCAACCGCTCCACTATTGTCACAAAACAATGTGATGGGAACTTGCTCCATTCTCACAACACCAAGATCAGAAAGGAATTTCTTGAGCCAAACAGCCTCCTTTGCTGCTTCACAAGTAGCAACGTACTCGGCTTCCATGGTGGAGTCCGCAATACAAGATTGCTTAACACTCCTCCAACTTATGGCTCCACCTCCCAAGGTGAAAACACATCCTGAAGTGGATTTTCTGAAATCTAGATCTGATTGAAAATCTGAATCTGTATAGCCAATGGGAATCAAATCCTTACTATGGTAAACAAGCATATAATCTCTCGTTCTCTTAAGATACTTGAGAATATGCTTTACAGCTTGCCAATGTTTTGGTTTTAGATTTGATTGATATCGGCTGACCATGCCAACTGAATAACAAATATCTGGTCTAGTACAAAGCATGGCATACATGAGACTTCCCACTGCAGAAGCATAGGGAACTTGTCTCATCATATTTTCTTCCTCTTGAGTCTTAGGCCTTTGGTCATCAGACAGAGGAACTCCATGTCTAAAAGGAAGCAATCCTTTCTTGGAGTTTTGCATGCTAAACCGTTCTAGAACCTTATCTATATATCCAGCTTGTGATAAGCCTAACATCTTATTCTTGCGATCTCGCCAAAGCTTGATCCCTAGAATAAAGTTAGCCTCACCCAAGTCCTTCATATAAAATTGGCTTGACAACCAAACTTTAACCGATGACATTACCCCTACATCATTCCCAATGCGCAAAATGTCATCAACATAAAGCACCAGGAACATTACTACTTTGTCTCGATGCCTTTTGTACACACATGGTTCATCAAGATTTTGTTCAAAACCAAATGATTTGATTGCTTGATCAAATCTGATGTTCCATGACCTAGATGCTTGTTTAAGTCCATAAATGGACCTATTCAACTTGCATACCATATGCTCTTAGTTCTTCGCTATGAAACCTTCTGGTTGCAACATGTATATTTCTTCTTCAAGATTGCCATTAAGAAATGCAGTCTTGACATCCATTTGCCAAATCTCATAATCATAATGAGCAGCAATAGATAAGAGAATTCTGATAGATTTAAGCATGGCTACTGGCGAAAAAGTTTCATCATAATCAATACCTTCTTTTTGTGTATACCCTTTCGCCACTAGTCTTGCTTTAAAGGTTTCAACCTTTCCATCTATCCCTCTCTTTCTCTTGTAAACCCATTTGCAACTAACAGGTTTAATGCCGTTAGGCACCTTTACAAGATCCTATACATGATTGGAATACATAGAATCCGATTTAGATTTCATAGCTTGGACCCAATGATGTGCATCTATATCATTCATTGCTTCATCATAAGTGTAAGGATTCGATTCAGCCTCTTCTGAGATAGCCTCATAAGTTTCTCCCAAACCTATGAATCTTATAGGAGGCCGAATAATTCTCCCACTACGACGAGGCACCTGTGTACTAGACATCTCATGAGTAGTATCTTGTGGTGTATCTAATACAGTCACATCATCCCTAGTTTCATCCATTGGTTGTTCAACTATCGGTTCATTCATTTTAGCTAAGACAACTCTACTTCTATGAGTAAAATTATTCATATAGTCGTTTTCCAAGAATTTGGCATTTGTACTAACAAACACTCTATTATCCTTATGACTATAGAATAAACCTCCAACTGTTCCTTTTGGATACCCTACAAAAAATACCACTTCTGTTTTAGACTGTAACTTGTCAGACTTTCCTTTCAACACATGTGCTGGACAACCCCAAATGTGGAGATGTCTCATACTAGGCTTTCGCCCATTCCACAACTCTACAGGTGTTTTAGGAATAGACTTCGAAGGTACTAAATTCAGAAGATACATTGCAGTATTTAAGGCATATCTCCAAAAAGAAATTGGTAGAGTCGAATAACTCAACATGGACCTAACCATATCTAAAAGAGTCATATTCCTTCTTTCTGCTACACCATTTTGTTGTGGAGTTTCAGGTGCAGTCAATTGGGATATAATCCCATTTTCAGTCAAGTAATCCTTGAAATCACCAAGAAGGTATTCGCCACCTCGATCAGATCGAATGGCCTTTATGTGTTTACCCAATTGATTTTCAACTTCAGCCCTAAACTCTTTGAACTTTTCAAAGGCTTCGGACTTCTGTTTCATTAGGTACACATAACCAAATCTCGAGTAATCATCAGTGAAAGTAATGAAATACTCATAGCCACCTCTTGCTTGGATTGACATAGGACCACATACATCTGAATGTAATAGTTCTAGCAAATCTTGGGCTCTTATACCCTTTGCATTAAAAGGTCGTTTGGTCATCTTACCTTCCAAACAAGATTCGCAAACTGGAAAACCATCAAAGTCCATGGGCTGTAAAAGTCCATCTTTGATTAGTCTTTGAATCCTATTTGAATTAATATGACCTAAACGTAAGTGCCATAGATATGCATCACTAGTAGAAGGAAACTTTCTCTTTAATGATTTCACATGAGAGTTACTATCTAATTCAGAATTGTATAATTCATGCTTATCAGGAGTTAAAATATAAAGACCATCCACAATATTTCCAGAATAGATAAACACTTTATCCTTCTTTATTACAACATTGTCTTTCAGGATAACACAATATCCATGTTTATCTAAGTAAGTTGCAGAAATTAAATTCCTACGAACATTAGGTACATACAAACAGTCTTCCAATATTAAAACTCTAGACTTAAAACACAAATTAAACACTCCAACAGCTTCAACCAGAATCTTGCTCCCATCAGCCAAAGTAAGAAATAGTTCTCCCTCATTCAACTTTCCGGTCTCTTGGAACCCCTGCAAAGAATTGCAGATAGTACAACCTGAATCCACACACCAGGAATCTGTTGGATTCTGTACCAAACATATTTCAAGAAGAAATGAACTTTTCATACCCTTATTCTTGGTAGCCTTGTATGTTGGACAATTCTTCTTCCAATGTCCTTTCTCACTACAATGGAAACACTTTCCTTTGGTTTTCCTTCCTTTGTTGGCAACCCCTAAGGCAATTTGTTTACCATCTTTCTTAGTGAAGTCCTTCTTCTTCTTACCCTTGCCTTTCGACTTAGGTTGAGAAGTAGAAGCTTCACCCACATTGGCTTCAACACTAGAAGTACCAAGGATGCCTTCCGCCGCCACTAACTCATTCATTAATTTAGACAAAGAATAAATCTTTTTGTTCATATTGTAATTGAGTCTGAATTCCTTGAATGATTCTGGTAGTGACTGGAGTATCATATCCACTTGGGATTCTCCATCAATGTCGGCACCTAAAACTTCTAATGTGTTCAGATTAGCAATCATCCTAAGACAATGCTCTCTCACTGAACTTCCTGCAGCCATTTTGGTATTATAAATTTGCCTCATGGTTTCTTGCCTTGCAAAATGGCCTTGCTCACCAAACATCTCCTTCAGACTATGCATTATGTCTGAAGCAAGATCTACATCCTGCATTTGATGCTGTAGAACATTTGAGATAGATGCTAGGATGTAGCACTTGGCCATCTCATTATATTTCTGCCAATGATCATATCGTTGTTTTTCCTCAAGAGGAGCATCTAATGAAGGAAAGTTAGGACATGGTTGAGTAAGCACATATTTGTGCTCTTCAGCAGTAAGAACAATGTCCAAATTTCTTTTCCAATCAATATAGTTGGATCTAGTTAGTTTGTTTTGGTTAAGAATAGAAACAAGTGGGCTAAATGATGCCATGACAAAATTTGAAAATAATAAACATGAATATAATAAGTAAATTGGACATTATCAATTTAGCATAAAAGCATATAATATGGAACCTAAATAAAACCATAAAATAATATATATGCAACGACAACCCAATCTCATATTCAATATCCCTCAGCATAGAGTGAACATAAAATACTATGATTGATTGAGAACTATTCTCATTATTAGTGCTATCATGATAACTCTTATCAAACACTAATAATATATCGTTTTATATTTAGCCTCTAAGTAATAATAGTAAGAACTCAGCA